>NC_037593.1:68024-110524 GCF_003073045.1 Pomacea canaliculata | reverse complement strand
TATGTGTGTGCGGTATATGTGTGTGTGTGTATGTGTGGTCATATTGTGTGTGTATATATATCGGGGTGTGTATGTGTGGGTGTGTATGTTGTGGTGGTTGATGTGGTCTGTATGTGTATTGTGTCTGTGGTGTGGATGTGGATATGTGTGTGTGTGTGAGATGTAGGTTGTGTATGTGCGACGAACGGTCTCCGGTCGATCATCGGATGTGTTCCACGCCATGTATGTGTTGTAATCAAGTAAGTTTCGCATGCGGATGCACTGTGTGGTCTATGTAGAATTTCACAGTGGGTGCTGACGCGCCTTAGCGTTATGCGTCTCACCTGTGATTATAGAAATGTGGGTTATTTGCTGTTGATGTGTTTGTTGTATGTGCTATGTGTATGTGAGATATATGTGGTATATGTGGTGTTGTAGTGGCTGTGTGTATGTGTTGTCTGTGTCTGTATGTGTATTGTGTATGTGGTATATGTGTGTGAGAGAGTAAATATGGTTGTTCTGTTTTATATGTATGTGTATCTATATGTGCTGTGTGATGTGTTGTTGTATGTATATGTGAGTGTGTGGTAGTGGATGTGTATGTGTAAGTATATGTGTAAGTATTTGTTGCGTCTGGTATGTGGCTGTGTGGTGGTGGGAGCTGCTGGTTGTGTCTGTGTGGTGGTGTGTGTATGTGTATATGTGGTGTGTGTATGTGTTGGATGGTGTCTGGATGTGTAGTGGTTTGGTTTGGTATTTGTGTGTGTAGTTATATGGGTGTGTATGGGTGTGGGGTGCGTGAGTGGTCGGTGTATGGGTGGGTGTGTATGGTGTATTATGTGGTGTGCTATATGGGTGTGTAATTGTGGTGTGTATGTGAGTTGTTGGTCTGTAGTGTGTTGTTGATGTGTAGTATGTGTGTATATTACTGGTTGTATATGTGTATATGTGTAGTGTGTGTATGTGTGTGTGTGTGTGTTTGTGTTTGTGTATGTGGTATATGGTGTGAAGAGAAACTTATTTTCTTTTAACATATATACATGTTTGTATCTGTATATATTGCTAGTCATGAAGCGCTTCATGGAAGTTCCCTTGTGCGATTAATGCACGTTTGATATTGCTATAATAGTGGTTGTTGAGGAGTAACTAACTACTATATGCTAAAAGATAATGACCTGTTGAAGTATGTATCTTATACATTGGTCTCATGTAATTACATGCTGTATATACAAAGCTCATGAATTGCTGAAGTGATTACATATATAAGACTAATGACTTGTTAAATTAACTATGCATAATTAAGAAGAGCATCAGCTGCCATGACAAGTCTCAATTCAACTAATTTAAGTTAGATTATGTCAGCTTATTGCTTACTTTATTGTATGTTAACTGTTTACTTACCATCATCACGCCACCCTCCTTCCACTTGGTAAGCTGCTGTTGCCGCTGCCCATACAAAGTTGGGAGGGAAAGTGTCGAAGTAGAACTCATCTTCATATGGCCTGGCACCTTTTGTCACCGCCGACAGAGCCAGCACCGCGAGCACTCCAACCCACATTCTTGCCTGCTGCCAAGAAAAACCAAAAAAAAAACCAAAAAACAAAACATATATGGACTGCAGAAATGGGCAGAAAAACTTGCCATTGCTGGCATCGGGCAGATGCTACATGAACGCGCGGCTAAGCTTATTGCAGCAGCAACCCTTGACCTCTTGTCACACCTTAACCGCAGCTTGGAGTATTTGTAGGGAGAGCAGATGCCACAGGGACTTTGTGCTAGATGGCGCTGTCGACACTTGTTACAAATGTCTGCCTCCCAGTTGTGAATGCAGTTTATGTTCCACCTCAGGGGTATGGCAGGAACCACAGAACAAGCTTCCAGGAAACATTCCTTTCCTCTTCTCAACTATCATGGCATCTAACCGTCATGGATGTGAAAGCTGGAAGTAACCTGAGATCTGTACACCGGGTGCCTTTCTCGACCTCCCTCCAAACACCCAACGGTTGGCTCAAACTGGGAGCAAAGGTCGACTTCTCATAGGCTAGTGTCTAAGAGGTAGCAATGCTTGACCACTGCTAATACAGGGTCCGGCCAGTAATTCGCTTGAGCCGCGCACAATGCTTGCATCCCACTTTGTTGACACCTAGGGAGCTGGACATGGCCTCTCTCACTCGAGACAGGTGTTGACAGGTGTTGTTAACAGTGTTGACAGGCGTTGACAGGCGTTGAAAGGTGTTGTTGACAGGTGTTGACTGTGTCGACAGGCGTTGACAGTGTTGACAATGTAAAATAACTTCAATTGACATTCAACTATTAATCTGTTTTATCCACGCTGAGTGTCAGCGCTATGGAGGTCGCCATTGTAACCGATTCACACCTTACGATGCTACAAAGTGAAGATTGTGATGAAAAACACAACACAACATGGCGACATCGTACAACTGTGTCATACAACATCAACATCTGTCCACAACATCGTACAACATCATACACCAACATCACACAACATGGCGACATCGTACAACTGTGTCATACAACATCAACATCTGTCCACAACATCGTACAACATCATACACCAACATCACACAACATGGCGACATCGTACAACTGTGTCATACAACATCAACATCTGTCCACAAACATCGCGACAGCACATACATAACCAACATCACACCAACTGGCGACATCGCTACAACTGTGTCATACAACATCAACATCTGTCCACAACATCGTACAACATCATACACCAACATCACACAACATGGCGACATCGTACAACTGTGTCATACAACATCAACATCTGTCTACAACATGGTGCGACAAGCCAGCTGTCAAAGAGTTCACGTGACTTGTTTATACTTTGTGACATGGCGCACGTGCAGCAGTCACAGGCCCAAACTGACTTTTGCAGATAAGAAAGTATTTTAGGTTTCTGGCAGGACTATGTTTCCCCTAGCCGAGTGTTTTTCTCTACAAAGTCAGGTAAGAAGAGATTAATTTCTTCCAAAGGTGCAGACGTATTGTCCGCTTTTATCTTGCAATGTATTTGTAGGTTTGGGATAAATAATTTGTTCACTGATCCCCGGCATGCCGCGTGGCGTCATTGGAGCACGTGCTACGTCTTGACCGCTGTCAGCGCCATCTTCACATAGCGAGTACGTGTACACACAGAGACACATGTCCCAGCATGCACTCAATAATTACTGCTAAGAAAAAAAAGAGGGAAAAGGGGATGAAAAAGCAGCAAAGGGGTTCTGAGCACGTGATCCAGAAGCAACACCAGTTCAGAGGATAACAACGTCAGGTTGACAAATGTACACCTCTTCCTCCTTTGACTTATTGTGGACTTGTACACCTGCACAGGTAGCTGACAGTGTGCTTGCATGTGCGTTTGTTTCCTTGTTTTAGGCTTTGTTTATTATTTCTGTGTGAGCCTGGGTAGGCTCTTTATACTGCTGTGTTATCACGAAATAAAAATAATATTAAAAATCCTGCAACCACCCTCGCAACAAATCTGAGCGATATCACAATTGTTGAACACGATTAATGAGAAGGAAGTGCACAACACATGTATGCTAGAGCTCGACATTCAATTGCAGATTTATTGCACATATCTCAATTTCTTTGTCAAAAGATGAAACAATAAAGTTTTGGTTAATCAGTAAAAGGGAATTTACTACCCTGCGAGCTTGTTCATTCTGTCTTATCAGACGGAGAGACTTACGATAAGAAACGACGATAAAAGAGTGCGCTTCTGCACGGACACTACGACACACGCACACACACGCACACACCTCAGTGCCACCACACACAGGGACTCTCAAAGCCATGCTTGTAGTAAAGTTTCAATATTAAGAGTCTGTCGCTACACATCTTCAAAGGGCTGTGGTCGTATTCACTGTCAAGTCTACACACTCGTGGCAGGGAGCTCAGGAAGCATAAAATACATGTTCAAGAATAGAGATTTCCGGAGTTTCACACCAAACTTTACGATGTTTCACAGCCAAACAATTAGAGTTTCACAGCCAAACAATTAGAGTTTCACAGCCAAACAATTAGAGTTTCCAGCCAAACATTAGAGTACATTGCTGACCATAGGAGACAACTGTGTTAGTTAATGGCTACAAGCCGCTTGCTGACCACTGAAGCAGAACTAGGAAGTGACATTTACTGTCTCAGAAAACTTACTGTCTACAAGCTTCTCTCTAGTAGTAAAGAGGACAGTTCCATGTTACCTGCTGTCTACAAGCTTCTCTCTTAGTTCTAAAGAGGACAGTCAATGTTTACCTGCTGTCTACAACTGCTTCTCTCAGTTAGTAAAGAGGCGGACAGTTCCATTTACGCTGCTGCTAGCCAAGCTACTCTCTAGTATAAAGAGGACAGTTCCATGTACCTGCTGTTCTACAAGCTTCTCTCTAGTACTAAAGAGGACAGTTTCAATGATTACCTGCTGTCTCAAGCTTCTCTCTAGTACTTACACTAGTGGAGACAGTGTCAATGTTACCTGCTGTCTACAAGCTTCTCTCTAGTACTAAAGAGGACAGTTCCATGTTACCTGCTGTCTACAAGCTTCTCTCTAGTACTAAAGAGGACAGTTCAATGTTACCTGCTGTCTACAAGCTTCTCTCTAGTAGTACTAAAGAGGACAGTTCAATGTTACCTGCTGTCTACAAGCTTCTCTCTAGTACTAAAGAGGACAGTTCCATGTTACCTGCTGTCTACAAGCTTCTCTCTACCAGTAAAGAGGACAGTTCCATGTTACCTGCTGTCTACAAGCTTCTCTCTACCAGTAAAGAGGACAGTTCCATGTTACCTGCTGTCTACAAGCTTCTCTGCAGTAGTAACAGACAGTTCCATGGGTTAGGACTGCTGTACTTACATCCAGCTTCTCGCATCTAGTGTTGTAGTAAAGGAGGACAGCCGTTCCATGCAGAGTTGCCTGCTGGCCATCTAAATAGTTAAGGACTAGGTCTGCTGGCGCGTTCTAACGAGATAGAGAGTTCAATATATGGACCTCGCTGTGGTCGGATCGACGCGTGCACAGTGGGCTGAGCGAGAGTCTGTGTCGGCTCTAGTCCAGCCTCCCAGTAGGAGGAGCCCGGCCGCTCTCACAGTTAGCATTCATATATGTTACCTGCTGTAGCTAGAGATAGCAAACATGTATCTCACCCCATCGCAGGTACCCCGTACTAACGGTGAGTGAGACATACCACGGCACCAGTTCCATAGTTACTCCTCTCGCGTCTGCCACAGCTCTCGTACGGACGTAGTACCTAGCAGAGCACCAGTTTTTTCCATAGTGTGTGGGTGTTATCCTATTGCTCTATCAGCTTCTTCCTCTACCACGTTAAAATATAGCTAGGACTCTTCCATTTAGGCCTGCTGTTACACCTTCTCTCTAAAGTTATTAAAGAGAAGGAAACGCGTTCAAACATGTTGGTGACCTGCTTCGGCTTCTATATGGTGATCAAGCTCACGCACGTGCTCTCTATAGTGTAAAGAGAGCGACAGTGTGTCGCGAGTGGTGTACTGTTAGGTGGTATTATATGCCTGCGTGCGTCTATTGACACCGCATTGAGAAGTGCAGGCATTTGAGAGTATTGCTGTGGTATCTGAAGCTTCTCCTCTAGTTAGTAAAGATGACAGTTCCATGCTACCTGCGGGAGCGTGTCTTACAAAAGCTTCTCTCTAGTAGTAAATGAGGCACAGTTCCATGTTACGGTTTGGCTGCTGTCTACTGACAAGCTTCTCTCTAGTACTCTAAAGAAGGACAGTCCATGCTACCTGCTGTCTACAAGCTTTCTCTCTGTACCTAAAGTAGGACAGTTCCATGACTAATGACCTGCTGTCTACAAGCTTCTCTCTAGTACTAAAGAGGACAGTTCCATGCTACCTGCTGTCTACAAGCTTCTCTCTACCAGTAAAGAGGACAGTTCCATGCTACCTGCTGTCTACAAGCTTCTCTCTACCAGTAAAGAGGACAGTTCCATGTTACCTGCTGTCTACAAGCTTCTCTCTACCAGCAAAGAGGACAGTTCCATGCTACCTGCTGTCTACAAGCTTCTCTCTACCAGCAAAGAGGACAGTTCCATGTTACCTGCTGTCTACAAGCTTCTCTCTACCAGCAAAGAGGACAGTTCAATGTTACCTGCTGTCTATCAGTCCCCTGAAGTAAGAAGAGCCCCACTGGCGGCTGGTGCTCCACCCAGTCTGACGAGGCAGGTGGCAGTCCGGGTGTATTATCTCGTCTTGCGCCAGCCGTCAGCTGCAGACAACTCTTCAGCACACTACGGGCGAGCGCATTGTTTGCTGCTGACCCTGGTTTAAAAAAGAGCTTCATCTTCCGGCTGACCAAGCAGATAGGCTTACAGCAGCGGTTCTCAACCTGTGGGGGTCGCATGGGGTCGCGACGTGCCTACAAGGGGGTCGCGAAGGTGGTTCTTTTTTTAAAAGTTTCTTATACTGGTATTAGTGAAATTAGTTTACATTGTGTAACCGAGTGGTGAGGGCGATCAAACTCCAAATCGCTTCTCCCCTATTCAAGTACACCCGTCTCGGCATGCAGTGACTTCTCACTTCCAAAACTCAAAACACAATCCCCTCTAAACAATTAGCTTCGCAATCTCCCTCCTCTCGCCTTTTGCCCTCTCTCTCCCCCAATCTCTCATCGCTGACTCCTCTCTCCCTCTCCAGTCACACCTCTCTCTTTTTTTTTAACATCTAAAAGGCAGGCATTCAGGAAGCGTCCATCATTCACACCCTTTCGTCCTCGCACGTGCTCAGTCCTAGTACTCTAGTCCCTGCGACAGAAGGCCATGACCAGACAGTGCGGGGTGGGAGCTGAAGAACAACCGGATGACTGCTGCTAATGGCATATTTATCGGACATATTTGAGAAGCTGAACGTTGTGAATACTTCTCTGCAAGGAGAAAGACACCACCATATTACAAACAACTGACAAGATGAATGCTTTCGTCCGACAAATTTCGTTGTGGACGCAAAAGATACTCCAAGAAAATATTTTATATGTTTCCGTGCTTGTGTAAGTGCAAGGCTGACAACTTGAATCTTGATCAGCGTTGAGAATGTAAATATTGCCCATCTAAACGGACTGCAAGAAAAGGTTTCAGCATTAACTTCGCTGAAATTGATTGACTAAATACGAGGGATTCGTAAATCCATTTCTGGCTGATCCTAGCCACAAGCGGGTTTGTCCACGCCATAAGAAGAAGAGCAGCTCATCGACCTTTCGAGTGACCAATTGCCCTGAAAATGGTCTTTCCAAACAGACACACCAGTGCCAACATTCTGGATAGCGAGATCAAGCATCAAAACGGTGAATAATCCTCTCCTTTCTGAGAAAGCAATGAAAGTTCTTCTGCCCCCATTTTCAACTTCGTATATGTGTCAGCAAAGTATTTTCAGCAATTGGACAGCACTGAACTAGATCTCAATACAGAAAATCGTGTGACGTCAGAGGCTGAGCTGCGAAGTAGCAGTGGGTAACGAACATCGCACACAGTGTCGCTTCTCTATGCCGGAGGCGACAGCCCCTATCCGCCACCACGGCGGTTCTCAACCTCGGGCTCATTAAATCAACCAGTGAGTGTCCAATAAAAATAATATTTATTAGCACCGCAGAATTTGCTTTAGTAAAAATTATTCATTAACGAGTTATACTTCTTGCAGCATACGAACTTTGTTCTTTCCGTTGTTTGATTTCCTCGACGCGGCGTTCGAGGTTAAGCTAAGGCTCCCCCGCTCTTCCCACCGACCTACCTGGCTAAGGGGGTCGCGGAGTACCGGTGTTCGTCAGGGGGGGCGCTCACAAGTAAAGGTTGACGAACCCGCCTGACTTACAAAACAGTGTTATCAGAATGACCGGGTGACTCGAGCCTCAAGGTGCACAACGAAATCGAAGAGGGACGGTAGATGGTCAGGGTTAGAGGTGGTCAAGCAATAAGTACTAAATATTTCTGCCGAACTGAAGTTGCCATCGTGTAAAAATGGCGACACTTGATAGCATCAGCTATTATACACAGAGAAGAAAAACTTTACAATACTTCTGGCTTGCTAGTGGAGGGTGGGAGTGGTGATCACCTGTCGCTTTGCTTTAGCTTGTGTTTGTAAGTCTTTTACCCACGGTAGCACGAGCACATCCGAGGACAAATATGATCTTGTTTTCCGAAAGGTTTAAGAAATGGGAATATCCACAGACCCGCGGGAGTGCGTTTTGTTTTACTCCTGGAGCTGAAGTTGTAAGCGGGTGGTAAAGATACCCTAAGTAGTCTCTGCAGGCTATGGGTATTGCACTGTGACTACCAAAACCAAAGCCTTTCCTTGAGTCACACATTCACACAGGGAACAAGTCTTACTATCGCTTCATACCTACCTCCCAGATGTAGCATTTACCTCACCTTTGCCAGTTATTCGTTCGTTCTTAGCATGGTTTCAGGGTTAGACCTTTTATTACAGACTACATTCTGCCTCAGTACACAGGTAAATGTGTGGACACAAGTTTGGCATTTCACCTCAGTACATGAGACACTTTGTTACAACTGTGACTTCTGCCTCATTACACAGGGTGAATGTTGTTTGGTTGTGCAGTGCCAGAGAAAGGACAGGTCAGGGTTGTGATCAGTTGTGCTAAGGACACAGAGGCGCCGCCTGGGACATGATAAGGATAACAGTACTGTGGTCACAAAGTAGGACTGGGGCGTGCTGGCCTCTTACCACGTGACAGTCCTCAACAGAGAACAATGCAATGGCCAGCGGCCTTCCACAAGTACAGACAGGTTAGAGTTCACGGTAAACTGTAGACAGTTTGGGAGTTTTTAATTGGTGGGGGTATTGGGGATTTTTTTAATAAGAAGAGATGGAATGGGAAGGGAGTGGGTGAGTCTCTCAAACATCGAATTACATGGCTGTCTCTCTATTCGTAATTGTTCCACATGGTGGTTACATTGGCTGGGTCTCTCTACCCGTAATGCCACATGTGGTTTACCACATGTGTGGTTACATGCTGGTCTCTCCACCCGTAATGTGTCCACGTGGTCTCTCCACCCGTAATGTTCCACATGGTTGGTTACATGGCTGGGTCTCTCCAACCCGTAAATGTGTCCACATGGTGGGTACATGGCTGTAGTGTCTCTCTACCCGTAAGTGTGTCTCACATGGTGAGGTTACATGGCTGGTCTCTCTACCCGTAATGTGTCCACACATGTGGTTACATGGCTGGTCTCTCCACCCAGATTCAGCATGTTGGTTACAATGGTCCTTCTCATCCCGTTAATGTTCCACCTCTCCACCGTATGGCTGGCTTGGTCTCTCCACCGTAATGTGTCCAACATGGTGGTACTGGTTAACATGGCTGGTCTCTCCACCACGTATTGATCCCACATGTTGGTTACATGGCTGGTCTCTCCACCCGTAATGTGTCCACATGGTGGTTACATGGCTGGTCTCTCTACCCGTAATGTGTCCACATGGTGGTTACATGGCTGGTCTCTCTATCGTAATGTGTCCACATGGTGGTTACAAGGCTGGTCGGGATTATTTTCACTTTATCTTATCAGGCTTTGAAGGCCAAGTGTATGTATTGTTCTCTAAAGTAAAAATGTGGTAATCGCTTTATGTTCATTGCTTATGTCACAACCACCAACGTGGAGACTATCATCGTCAACATCAACAACCTTCTGTCCAGGTTTTGTACATGGAAACTGGGGATCTCATCCTCATCCAGGAATGTCACAAAATAAATGACATTTAGCACAAACATTCTTCTAGTGAGTGTTGAGATGACTATGTCATATATATTCACTAAGTACTTCTGTATATTAGTGTCTGTCTGTTGTCTGTCTGTCTGTCTGTCTGTCTGTCTGTCTGTCTGTCTGTCTGTCTGTCTTCACATGACTTGCTGTAGCCGCCATTGTGACTACGACTCGTTCCAACTGTTGCAATAAGGGTGGGTGTCTTTGTCCGCCAAGCGGGTGGCTGTCATGTACACGACACTGTCATGTCATGCACCGCAGGAGTCAGCTGACACTGTCCTTCACGCTCACCTAGGGAACCACGTGGTATGGTGCACGTCGTCCGAGTTACGTCATTTCGAAGTTGACAAATAGTTTGCGTCATCGTTTACTGTGCTGTAGAACTGTGACGTCATTAGGAAACACACAGACATGTCCGCCAATGTTTACTGATTGAATTCAATATGTAAACATCAATATCCGTGAGCAAGTTTGTGATCGCGAGCACAAACACCGACACAACCATCAGCACGCGCTACCCGGACAGCGGCCACCACGCGACTCGCCGACTGCCGTGCCGGGTACCGGGTACCCTCACAAAATAAACGTTATTCTACCCGTCACACTCAACACACACATACTCTGACCACGTGACAGCTTGTTCTTTATTTTAAAAGGGATGTTTGTGTTCCCGATAGTCCATGAACTACTTTGAATACCAGCGACAACAGTCTGTCCCTTCATGAACGTGTATTTATTAATGATACAATTATAATTATATAATTAATTAACACGATTATTAATAACTAAAACTTAATAATCACTGTCAGCAGTCTGTCACTTCTTTGTTTTTTCTGTTTGTACAAATAACGAGCTCTTCGTGTTTATTTGTAATGTGTTCACGTCTTGACAATCTTTGTTGCTGGTCATCAGCGCAGGTCATAGGTCATAAGGAGTGGGTGTCATGCTGACAGACCTTCCTAGTGTATCGGGCAGTACAGACTGTCTCTGAACACCAAAGACCCCGTCGGACACTAAGTATGGTCCGCACACAAGCAAGCACCGAGTTTTACAGACTCTAGTTCTGGACTAACCCTAACTCCCTCTAGCTCTAGACTAACAATAACTTTGTATCTAGTTCTGGACTAGCCCTAACTCTGACTATAGTTCTATAGTAACCCTATCTCTACAGTTCTAGACTAACGCTAACTCTGTCTCTAGCTCTAGACCAGGGGTGGGCAATTAATTTTCCCAAGGGGCCACGAGAAACTGGGATGGTTCTAGAGGGCCGGACTAATATAGTTAACTTAGTTTTACCCAATACTGTATACATGGTATAAAAACTGGCGGGCGGGCCAGCGGGCGGGCCGGTCAGAGACAGGAGGCGGGCCGGATCCCGCCCGCGGGCCGGCGTTTGCCCAGGTCTGCTCTAGACTAACAATAACTATGCCTCTAGTTCTAGACTAACCCTAACTCTGCTATAGTTCTATAGTAACCCTATCTCTACAGTTCTAGACTAACGCTAACTCTGTCTCTAGCTCTAGACTAACAATAACTATGCCTCTAGTTCTAGACTAACCCAAAGCTAATATTTGGTTTCTTGGGGTCATTTCTAACCCATGTATAAACCCAGGACCATTGCCACCCCTCCAGGTTTGTGAACCTAATCTCTAAAGTGTGCTGTTATAGTTTATGTGGCCAAGGTTGTTACTCGCCAGTGCACCCATCTACCTTATCTTATCTCTAACATCTGCCAGCGTTTGCTGTTATGTTTTGAATCATGAAGGCTGTTACACAGGGTTGTACTCAAGTGTCTTGTACCCAAGCTGTACTGATCAAAGATCTGTCCTCATTTTCTGTAGGGAGTTCGTTTGTACACAGGCTGTAGATGTCGGTATATACACATATGTATATTGTGTTCTTGTGGAAGTAACAGTTGGTTGGACACGCGAGGGAACTCAGTTCTGAGCCGCAGTCACCGAGGCGCGTTCCACAGAGCAGCTGAAGGAGAAGCTACAGCTGTCCAGCTGTCCAACTGCACCGTTGACAGGACACTGTGACGACCCAAAGAGTTGTCAACTACTTCTCAGCTTAAGTTTGTTTTCATATTTTATGAAAAGTATTTCTCCTTCGGATTGTAGATGTTAGCAGTTGACATTTAACGTCTGCTGTTTCTATCTCACACTAAAGCATGTCGATGATTGCTCTGACTAGCGCCACGTTACATTTACCACACACTCATCTTAAAAATAATTTATATATATATAATCATTCATAGATATTTTTTTTACCAAAATATTTTGATTTTCAATGTGTGTGATTCATGTAAGAATCTAATTGTAAAGAAACGTGTTGGGCAGTTTGGCGCCAAGGTATTGGTGTCATCTTACTGATTGCTGCTATGTGCATTCTGTGATAATGTAATTCTTTAACAATTATCATATAAGTATTTACAAACTTGTCTAGGTCCGTTGATAATGATTACTGTCTTTTGTAGGATGTGGATATCTGCCACAAAAGTAAATGTATCCATGGCAACACATAGAGCAGCTCTGGATGTTCAGCAAGGCATGGAAATAGGCATAAAACGAATAAGAAACAACTTAGAAGCGTCTTATAATTGTGGCGGATACACTAATTTGAAAAACATTATTTAGAATTTAGAGACTTTCTGAGTCTACGACTGGCTGCTTCAAGAAAAAGCTTCTGACTTACTACAGTGTGTTGTCTAGTGCGACTCATCAAATATGAGTACAGTGTTGCTGTTGGACTGCTCATTGTGCTCACTCATGTCTTCAGAGAAAATGCTCAGTCTTCTCCGTCTGTCACTTCTTCTGGTCACGTGGTCCGCATCCACCCGGGGCAGCAGTCCTCAGGACCACGAGCTCATACTCGGCACCTTCCCACAAGGCTTTGCATTCGGGACTGCTACATCCGCCTATCAGATCGAGGGCGCATGGCAGGAAGACGGTAGGTTATCGAACCTGAACAGGAAGTAAAATCAGGAATTAGGGGATGTGACCTACAGTTTACTAGTCCGAAAGAAGCAGTTACCTATCTCCCCTCATTAGGCCTATAAGATCTCGTACAAAATAACACAAAATTATTAAAATCACTTTACTAAGTGTGGACTGCTAGAAATGAGCCACACCAGCTGAACACACAACAACACCAGATCAGTAATACAACACCAGCTCAACACACAACAATACCAGCTCAGTAATACAACACCAGCTGAACACACAACAATGACAGCTCAGTAATACAACACGATGAATCACACAACAATACCAGCCTCAGTAATCAAACACGCAGCTGAACACACAACACCGGGAGATCAGTAATACAACACCAGCTCAACACACAACAACACCAGCTCAGTAATACAACACAAGCTGAACACACAACAATGACAGCTCAGTAATACAACACCAGCTCAACACACAACAATGACAGCTCAGTAATACAACACCAGCTGAACACACAACAAGACCAGCTCAGTAATACAACACCAGCTGAACACACAACAACACTAGCTCAGTAATACAACACCAACTGAACACACAACAATACCAGCTCAGTAATACAACACCAGCTGAACACACAACAACACCAGATCAGTAATAAACACAGTCATCAACACACAACGAACACAGCATCAGTAATACAACACAAGCTGAACACACAACAACGACAGCTCAGTAATACACATACAATCGCAGCTCAACACACAACGAACACAGCTCAGTAATACACACAGCTGAAACACACACAAGCGACAGCTCAGTAATACAACACCCAGCTGAACACCACAACAATACCAAGCTCAGTATACAACACCCCAGCTGAACACACAACAACACCAGATCAGTAATAACAACACAAGCTGAAACACACAACTAACACGCAGCTCAACAGCACAACACCCACTGAAACTCACAACAACACCAGTGAACACACAACAGACACCAGCTAACCACACATCCAGCTCAAACACACAACAACACCAGATGAACACACATCAACACCAGCTCAACACACAACAACACCAGCTGAACACACATCAACACCAGCTCAACACACAACACCAGCTCAGCACACAACAACACCACTGAACACACAACAAACACAGCTCAGTAATACAACACCAGCTCAGCACACAACAACACCAGCTCAGTAAAACAACACCAGCTCAGCACACAACAACAACACAGCTCAGTAAAACAACACCAGCTCAGCACACAACAACACACAACAACACCAGCTCAGCAATACAACACCAGCTCAACACACAACAACACCAGCTCAACACACAACACACACAACAACACCAGCTCAGTAATACAACACCAGCTCAACACACAACAACACCAGCTCAGCAATACAACACCAGCTCAACATACAACAACACCAGCTCAACACACAACAACACCAGCCCACATTACAACAACGATCTGATGAACTTGCCCTTGCCAAGAGCTGTGACAACATTGAAAAATAAATTTCTGATGGACTGCTACCTTGTGTTTCTGTCCCGTCATGAGTGTTTCTGTCTAATAATGAAGTATTTATGGCTAATAATGAAGTATTTCTGCCCTATCATGAACTACTTCTGTCCTATCATGAACTACTTCTGTCCAATCATGAACTATTTCTGTCCTATCATGAACTACTTCTGTCCAATCATGAACTTCTGTCCTATCATGAACTACTTCTGTCCAATCATGAACTATTTCTGTCCTATCATGAACTACTTCTACTTCTGAATTATTTCTGTCAATGAACGGACTTCTAATCCTATCAATGAACTATTTCCAATCATGGAAACCTATTTCTGTCGGCTATCATGAACTACTGATCTGTCTATCATGAATTATTTCTGTCCTATCATGAATAGCTTCTGTCCCTATCAAATGAACTACTTACTTCTGTCCAATCATGACTACTTTCTGTCCTATCATGCGTATTTCTTCCTATCATGACTACTTTCTTGTCTATCGTGAAAGTATTTCTGTATACTAATGAAGAATTTTTTGTCTATTATGAAGTGATTGTATGTCATGAATGAGTATTTTAATGTTACTAATAAAGAATTTTGTGTCCTAGCATGAAACTAACTTCTGTCGCTAATCATGAGACTATTTCTTGTCCTAAGGATAGTATTTTCTGTCCTATTGAACTAACTTCTGTCGCTAGTCTATCGTGTCCTTATGAACTACTTCTTCCATGAAATTATTTCTGTCCTATGAATTTCTGTTCCTAATTTTCTGTCTATCATGAACTACTTCTGTCCTATCATGAACTACTTCTGTCCTATCATGAACTATTTCTGTCCTATCATGAAGTATTTCTGTCCTATCATGAGCTACTTCTGTTCTATCGTGAAGTATTTCTGTATACTAATGAAGAATTTTTGTCTATTAATGAAGTATTTATGTCTAAGAATGAAAGTATTACTGTCTATAATTAAAGAATTTTCTTCCTATCATAGAACTACTTCTGTCGCCATCATGAAGTATTTCTGTCTTTTACTTTCTGTCCTATCATGAACTATTTCTGTCCTATCATGAAGTATTTCTGTCCTATCATGAACTACTTCTGTCCTATCATGAAGTATTTCTGTCCTATCATGAACTACTTCTGTCCTATCATGAACTATTTCTGTCCTATCATGAACTACTTCTGTCCTATCTGTATATACTCTGTCCTATCCATGACTGTCCTATCATGAACTCTGTCTGATCTGAAGTATTTGTGATCTGTTTTTCTATCTATGGATTTTATTTCATGAATTGCTACTCTGTACTATCATGAAACGATTTTTGTGATGACTTCGTTTCATTATAGTGATTTTCCTATCATTGAGATCATGAATATTTAATCAGAAGTATGAGATCTATGAACTAATCTGTCCAATCATTGTGAATTGATTCTGTGTCCATCTCAGACTACTTCTGTCCTATCATGAACTACTGTCTTCTCCATCATGAAGTATTTCTGTCTATCATGTTTTGAATGGTTCACTGTTTCACAACTCTGGTCCGATAATATGAACATCTGTTCTGTCTTCTGTCCTTTCCAGAACTGAATTAGTGTCTTGCTGGTTTTTCCTTATCAATCTTCCTATCATGAATATCTGTCCTGTATTTTCCTGAATATTTATGTCATGACTATTTCTGTTGAACTTAATTTTCTGTCTATCATGAGTATTTCTGTCCTATCATGACTATTTCTGTCCTATCATGAACTACTTGTATTTCTGTCCACTGTCATACATAAGTACTTCTGTCCTTTATCATAGCTATTTCATGAATTTCCTATATGAACTATTCCTATCATGTCCTTCCTATGAATACCTTCTATCATTGAAACTACTTCTGTCCTATCATGAATTCGTCCTATCATGAAACTATTATGTCTATTTACTCTCTGTTCCATGCATTGAAGTATTTTCTGTCCTACTGTCCTTTATCATGAACTATTCTGTCCTATCATGATGACTACTTCTGTCCAATCATGAACTATTTCGTCCTATCATGAAGTATCATGAATATTTCTTCCTATCATAACTACTTTGTTATGAAGTATTGCTGTCGCTATCATGAACTACTCCTGTCTATCATGTATTTCTGTCCTACTTCTGTCTATCATGAAGTATTTCTGTCCTATCATCTTCTCGTCCAATCCATGAACTATTTCTGTCCTATCATGAAGTATTTCTGTGCATGTTATTCTGTTGAAGTATTTTCTGTCTATCATGAACTCTGTCCTGACTTCTGTCCTTTTGAACTATTTCTGTCCTTCATGAAGTAATTTCTGTCCTATTTCTGTCTATCATGAATTTTCTGAAGAGTCATATCCTCGATCATGAATCCAGACTACTTCTGTCCAATCTCAGTATTTCTGTCCTGTATTTCTGTCCTATCAATGAAGTACCTATCATGAAGTATTTCTGTCTTTATGACTATTTTGTATATGAATACTTCTGTCCTATCATTCTGTCCTATGAACTACTTCTGTCCTATCTATCCTATCATGAACTATTCTGAGTTGGGTCCTATCATGTATTTTATGATCTATATAGAATATTTCTGTACTATAACTACTTCTGTCTATAGAGATTTCTGTTATCATGAACTATTTCTGTCCTATCATGAAGTATCTGTCCTATCTGAATATCTGTCCTACTCTTCTGTCCTTCATGAAGTATTTCTGTCATAGTTCTTGTCTATGAAAACTTCGTGTTTATGATCTTGGGGGTTTGCCCCCCTGTCATAACTACTTCTGTCCTATAATCATGGAGTATTTCTGTCTCTATCATAACTATTTCTGTCCTATCATGAAGTATGTCTGTCTATCAGGGAATTATTTCTGTATCATGACTACTTCTGTCAATAATGAATATTACTGTCATATGTACCTATCATGAATATCTTCCGATATGAACTACTCATGATATTTCAGAACTATTTCTGTCTATCATCTGTCTTCATAATACTTTCTGTCCTATGAAGTATTTCTCCTATCATGAACTACTGGCGGGTCTCAGTGGTCTTACATAGTGAGTGTTTGTGTGCATTCTAAGCACTTTCATATAAGGGGCCCAGCATGGGATGTCTACTACGTACACGCGCCTGGTCACATAGTCAACGGGCACACTGCCGACGTGGCTGACGACAGCTACCACAAGTTCCGAGAAGACGTGCAGATGATGGTGAAGCTGGGGGTAGGTGTTGAAATCTGTTTACTAAAGTCTGCAGTATGGTTTTAGGGATTGAGAATACAACTTATCAAGGTTTGAGAGATAATACAACTTCCTTGTCTCATGCAACAGTCCACGTGTATGCGTGCACACATTACTAATACCAGGGGAAATAATGTGAGGTGAGTAGTGCTCGCCCCTCTCCAGCACAAGGTCGCATGTTGCATGCCTGCTGGCACCTGTGGCCGGAGGACTCCTCCTGCCCCTCTAGCTGCTACTCCGCTGCCATTGCTACCTAATGCGTTCAAGGGTTTCATTAAGGACAGACACATTCTGAAGTACAGAAGTTCTGATTACAATTGCTCAGAAATTAGCATGAAAACAGAATTTTCACAAAATAGAGCGGAGGAAGAGCTTGGACATTGACGCTGGTTCTCACAATGGCACTGACAGCGAGTTGATGTCGGCAGGCGCTGACACTGATAATGATACTAGAGCTGACACTGACATGACACAGACAATGGGTCAGATTTTGACACATGACACAATCAGTTGATGTACACAGGTGACGCACTACCGCTTCTCGATCTCCTGGACACGCCTGATGCCCAACGGAACGTCGAAGTCCATCAACCAGCGAGGACTCGCGCACTACAATGACGTCATTAACGAACTGCTGGCCCACAACATCCAGCCGTTTGTGACCTTATACCACGATGACCTGCCTCAGGCCCTGCAGGAGGAGGGCGGCTGGCTCAAGCGCCACCATCCGTCAACGCGACTGTTCCGCCGGGACTAACGCGGCGACTCTGCTTCCGGTCTTTCGGCGACAGGGTGAGCATGGGAGACAACAGATCATAGTATAGCGCAGAAGGACTGCGCCGTTACTGAGGAGATTTCAGGATTGACAGTCATTGCCAAACGTGGAGAGAAAGAGAGTTAAGGTTTATCAGAAAGGTTAGCATTAAAATAGAAAACCAATCTATGCACATGCCCAGAGACCAACAGGAAACACACTGTAATCTTTGAGACAACTGATGAAATCACTCAGTGGGTCAGCTTGAAACAACAACCGTTGGTAAGACAAGTGATCTCTAGCTGATGTGAACCGACCATGTGATCAGCGACCTTGTGTGCACACACTGAATGAATTTCCCCCCAAACGAGAAACGGTACACAAATATTTTAATAACATAACATCCAGTAATTATTTTACAAACGCTGTCACACAATTACTACGCAAGATTCGCTAATAACACAAAGTACAACAGTCGGAGCGATTTCAGACAAAATAATACAACAGCTTCAGAATCAGTGCACCCGGCAAGTTAAGGGTAAGCAGTAAACAGTAAACAGAACTAAAAGTTTCTCTTTCAAGGTGTTTACTGTTTGCCAGGTTGCGCTAATCGTCCGTTTTCACCTGTAATTGAGAAATAATACTCACAACAAGGTTTTGTTTTTTGAAGGTGAAAAGGTGGATTACTTTCAACGAACCTCTGATGTTTACATGGCTGGGCTACAATATTGGGTACTCTGCACCCGGTGTAAAACAGAACAATGGCACCTACGTGGGCGCCTACATCGTCCTCAAGTCTCATGCTGCAGCTTACCGTCTGTACGACACCCAGTACAGACCTATACAGCAGGGTAAGTACCCGACACTGGACATGAGCAACATATTCTCATTACAATACATGGACCATCTGTACGACACTCAGTACAGGACCACACAGCAGGGTAAGTACCCGACACTGGACATGAGCAACATATTCTCATTACAATACATGGACCGTCTGTTACACACTCAGCACAGGACCACCAGCAAGGCAAGCTGCACAGCACCTAAATGCCAGTCGGCTACAGCACTTACTACAGCACTTACTACAGCACTTACTACAGCACTTACTACAGCACTTCCTGTTTTGGTCTAAAGTACTCTGTACACAGTACTTCCTGTTCTGGTCTCTCTACACAATACTCTATAAGATGTCAGTCACTCGCATTCCCATAAGCGCCCGGACATTAGCGCGCTCTTTTCATCTCAAAACAACTTTACCTCTTGTAGGCTTGTATATATTTAATAATTTTAACTAATAAAAATACACAAAAAATTGTTAAAAATAATTCCCTAGTAAACATGCGTCCGTTAATGCTTACTGTTATCTAAAATACATTAGTATTATAAATAATATCTACTGATCTAATGCTAGTCCTGAAAAAAGTTCCTCAGGGTACAACACAATATGTCACTGTAACAGGGTACAACACAATATGTCACTATCTCAGGGGACGGGTGACCTCACAATATGTCACTGTCTCAGGTGACAACACAAAATGTCACTGTCTCAGGTGACAACACAAAATGTCACTGTCTCAGGTGAAAACACTATATGTCACTGTCTCAGGTGACAACACAATATGTCACTGTCTCAGGTGAAAACACTATATGTCACTGTCTCAGGTGACAACACAATATTTCACTGTCTCAGGTGACAACACAAAATGTCACTGTCTCAGGTGAAAACACTATATGTCACTGTCTCAGGTGAAAACACTATATGTCACTGTCTCAGGTGACAACACAAAATGTCACTGTCTCAGGTGACAACACAAAATGTCACTGTCTCAGGTGAAAACACAATATGTCACTGTCTCAGGTGACAACACAAAATGTCACTGTCTCAGGTGACAACACAGTATGTCACTGTCTCAGGTGACAACACAATAAGACATATCAAACGCTGCCCTCATATGCTCCAGGATACCAATAAACTGCGCCTATAACAGTTATAAACAAGAACGAAATTACTCATATATATATTTAAGAGAATACATCAAAAATTCGCTGGCAGGCGACAGTTAATTTAAAATCGCTTTCCTCCCTTTCTTGTTCTGCTATCTAAAACTAAAGAAACTCGATGAGGCATTTACTAGGAGGGCTCAGCCACCATCGCTGTGCATAAAGCAAAAGCTCAAACGCCTACCAGGTAGGTAATGCATTATCCACACAATATTTAGCACAGAGCACTTAGGAGATTAAATTACTGTCAGGGTAAATAATGTTTAACTCGCTGGAATGTCCAGCAGATGAATTAAATTGTCAACAAGCACATTACGAGATTTTTCGCCAGGGGAGAACACTGCAGGGCTGTCCAGTGCGGCAGCTCACCCTGCATGTCACAGCAAGTGAGTTGTGCCTAGCAGGCTGTATCCCTATACAGGACGGAAGCACAAGACTATCCTACAGGACAATGTAGCCTTTCAGCTATTCCAGTGGGCTGCTACCTTCTGTACCGATCTACTGGGCACCAGTGTAACTCCATATTTTCTCGAGAATAGCACATGCGCTAACTAGTCACAAGACTGTAAACACAGCGCTATGTTTTAGGTTAGCTATTGGACTGTAATAACAGCGCTATGTTTTAGGTTAGCTACTGGACTGTAATAACAGCGCTATGTTTTAGTTTAGCTACTGGACTGTAACCAGAGCTATGTTTTAGTTTAGCTACTGGACTGTAACTAGAGCTATGTTTTAGGTTAGCTATTGGACTGTAACCACAGAGCTATGTTTTAGGTTAGCTACTGGACTCTAACCACAGAGCTATGTTTTAGGTTAGCTATTGGACTGTAATAACAGCGCTATGTTTTAGGTTAGCTATTGGACTGTAATAACAGCGCTATGTTTTAGGTTAGCTATTGGACTGTAGCCACAGCGCTATGTTTTAGGTTAGCTACTGGACTGTAATAACAGCGCTATGTTTTAGGTTAGCTATTGGACTGTAATAACAGCGCTATGTTTTAGTTTAGCTACTGGACTGTAACCAGAGCTATGTTTTAGTTTAGCTACTGGACTGTAACTAGAGCTATGTTTTAGGTTAGCTATTGGACTGTAACCAGAGCTATGTTTTAGTTTAGCTACTGGACTGTAACCACAGAGCTATGTTTTAGGTTGGCTATTGGACTGTAAAACAGCGCTATGTTATAGGTTAGCTATTGGACTGAACCAGAGCTATGTTTTAGGTTAGCTATTGGACTGTAATAACAGCGCTTGTTTTAGGTTAGGCTATTGACTGTAACCAGAGCTATGTTTTAGGTTAGCTATTGGACGTAATAACAGCGCTATGTTTAGGTTAGCTATTGGACTGTAACCAGAGCTATGTTTTAGGTTAAGCTATTGGACTGTCAATAACAGCACTATGTTTAGGTTAGCTACTGGACTGTAATAACAGCGCTATGTTTTAGGTTAGCTACTGGACTGTAATAACAGCGCTATGTTTAGTTAGCTATGGACTTAACAGAGCTATGTTTAGTTTAGCTACTGGACTGTAACCAGAGCTATGTTTTAGGTTAGCTACTGGACTTAACCAGAGCTATGTTTTAGGTTTAGCTACTGGACTGTAACCAGAGCTATGTTTTAGGTTAGCTATTTTACTGTAACCAGAGCTATGTTTTAGGTTAGCTATTGGACTGTAACCATAGAGCTATGTTTTAGGTTGGCTATTGGACTGTAATAACAGCGCTATGTTATAGGTTAACTACTGGACTGTAACCAGAGCTATGTTTTAGGTTAGCTATTGGACTGTAACCAGAGCTATGTTTTAGGTTAGCTATTGGACTGTAATAACAGCGCTATGTTTTAGGTTAGCTATTGGACTGTAACCAGAGCTATGTTTTAGGTTAGCTATTGGACTGTAATAACAGCGCTATGTTTTAGGTTAGCTATTGGACTGTAACCAGAGCTATGTTTTAGTTTAGCTACTGGACTGTAACCAGAGCTATGTTTTAGGTTAGCTATTGGACTGTAACCAGAGCTATGTTTTAGGTTAGCTATTGGACTGTAACCACAGAGCTATGTTTTAGTTTAGCTACTGGACTGTAACCAGAGCTATGTTTTAGGTTAGCTATTGGACTGTAACCACAGAGCTATGTTTTAGGTTGGCTATTGGACTGTAATAACAGCGCTATGTTATAGGTTAGCTACTGGACTGTAACCAGAGCTATGTTTTAGGTTAGCTATTGGACTGAAATAACAGCGCTATGTTTTAGTTTAGCTACTGGACTGTAACCACAGCATTACGCTTCAGGTCAGGTGGGCATTACGCTGGACAGCTATTGGTACGAACCTAAAGACCACAACAACGCCTCTGATGTCACTGCGCAGGCGCGCGCTATGTCCTTCTGGCTCGGCCTCTTCGCCAGTCCGCTGTTCACGGGAGACTACCCCGATGTTGTCAAGACCACACTGCAGGCGAAAGCTCGGAGGCTGGGGGTTGCGTCCCCCTTACCTCCCTTCTCGGAGGAGGAGAAACGTAGTATCAAGGGTGAGCGGTCCCTTTGATGACATTACGTGTCACGTGGTCTGGGCTGTATTCTATCAAGTGGACCTATTTCTTCAATTTGCCCCCCCACCCCAAACTGTCGTTTGATACCAGACTTGAAGACGATTGCAGGTGTGTAGCTTACCTGGAGAACGTGGTCGCAGATGAGAAAATACGATGACTTTGTCCAGGTACCCTAGACTTCCTCGGCATCAACCACTACAGCAGCCAGCTCGTGACAGACAACGGCGTTTCCTATGACATGTTTGGGTTTTACACAGATCAGAGCATCGACTTCACAAACGTTACAGGTGATCCCAGGTGAGTGGCACCTCTTGCTGTTAGCCAACCTCTCTAATGCACGAGATTACATTGCAAACTTCCATTGGAGAGCACCTCCTGGGCTTGTGTGTGTGTGTGTGTGTGTGTGTGTGTGTGTGTGAAATAAAATATATTAATTATTAGCATAATTATTGTGAGGTTTGCAGGCCATTTGGCCCATAAAAAAGTCTTCCCAAATAATTTAATACTGGGCTGGTAGTATGAGTAAACACAACAGAGCAGCACAAGTCCGCCACAGACACTGGCTTAGCATTTATTTTCTGAGTTTCCACTTTCAACTGAAACATAACTACTTTGGAGCAGGACGTCCGTTAAACATTAGAGAATAATAGCTGAACCACACAGGTAGATAGGTATCGACAGTCGAAGGTAAACATGAATCTTGTTGGTAAATATGCATACTTAGAGGTATGTCAATAAGAAAAAGACCATGTCTTGAACATACAGGCTCTCACACTTCCTCCAGAGTCTTGCCCCTTTGGCTTAAGATTCGGTCTCGGGGTGCAAGTGGAGTTGGTGTTAACAACTGAAATTGTTTTGACTGCTGACCGGTTGCTCCGTCCGCGCTGACATCGTGATGAGAAGGGACTTGCAAGGTTCTCGCTGCTTTATTTCACTTCGCACAGTCGCCCAGTTCTCTCCCAGACACACACAACAAGGTATGCCATTGGTCACCTTACTCACCATCCAATCATCAAGTAGCCAACACCGACGAGAAGGGGGCTACCCCTATTGACCCTCTGCCCCCCGAACAAGAGGCGTAGTGGGCAGGTGACTAACCCGACCTCCCAGTGTCAACCTACTAGGTCTGTGTCGATCAGTAGTCCCTTGACCGCCACCTGTAGTTGAAAATATCACATGGTTACACGTGGCAGCTGACAGGCCGCCATCTTGTCTATTGTGGGCGGTGGTCAGCAGTCCTGTACAGGACGACCTCCAGTCTTTGACCTTTGTAAGTCAGTTCTTCCTGTGACCACCGCGGCGTCCACTACCCTCCCGACCCAAGGTACCTTGGAGGACAGTCTTCCACAAGGTGTCGTGCCGGGTCACATGACCACAGAAGACTCACTTACGTCACTTGACTGTTGACAGTAGAAGTTCCTGGTGTCCTACAAGTGTGGCCATCTTGTTTCCTACTTGTCAACAAGCCACCCTAGAACCTAACTCGGACAATTGTTACTTCATTTTAAAAGTCCCACCTGACAGAGTACGACACTGGTCTGTGCATACATCAGGAGTGGGCAACAGCAGTGGACTAACAACTCCCAGCTGCCTGATGCCAGAAACAAAGTTAAAATACTTTGCGACATTTCCTTCCGTCTGTCTGCGTGGCTTCTATTCTCCCGAGCGTTTTTGTTTGGATGCCTTGTAGTAACACGATGACTCATCTTCCCGCGTTGTTCTTCCCTCTACATCTTTGTTATTACTGTGTGATCTTGTTCTACATCTTTGTTATTATTGTGTGATCTTGTTCTACATCTTTGTTATTATTGTGTGATCTTGTTCTACATCTTTGTTATTACTGTGTGATCTTGTTCTACATCTTTGTTATTATTGTGTGATCTTGTTCTACATCTTTGTGTGTGATGTTATTACTGTGTGATCTTGTTCTACATCTTTGTTATTATTGTGTGATCTTGTTCTACATCTTTGTTATTACTGTGTGATCTTGTTCTACATCTTTGTTATTATTGTGTGATCTTGTTCTACATCTTTGTTATTATGTGTGATCTTGTTCTACATCTTTGTTATTATGTGTGATCTTGTTCTACATCTTTGTTATTACTGTGTGATCTTGTTCTACATCTTTGTTATTATTGTGTGATCTTGTTCTACATCTTTGTTATTATTGTGTGATCTTGTTCTACATCTTTGTTATTACTGTGTGATCTTGTTCTACATCTTTGTTATTATTGTGTGATCTTGTTCTACATCTTTGTTATTACTGTGTGATCTTGTTCTACATCTTTGTTATTATTGTGTGATCTTGTTCTACATCTTTGTTATTACTGTGTGATCTTGTTCTACATCTTTGTTATTATTGTGTGATCTTGTTCTACATCTTTGTTATTATTGTGTGATCTTGTTCTACATCTTTGTTATTACTGTGTGATCTTGTTCTACATCTTTGTTATTATTGTGTGATCTTGTTCTACATCTTTGTTATTATTGTGTGATCTTGTTCTACATCTTTGTTATTATTGTGTGATCTTGTTCTACATCTTTGTTATTACTGTGTGATCTTGTTCTACATCTTTGTTATTACTGTGTGATCTTGTTCTACATCTTTGTTATTATTGTGTGATCTTGTTCTACATCTTTGTTATTATTGTGTGATCTTGTTCTACATCTTTGTTATTATTGTGTGATCTTGTTCTACATCTTTGTTATTATTGTGTGATCTTGTTCTACATCTTTGTTATTACTGTGTGATCTTGTTCTACATCTTTGTTATTATTGTGTGATCTTGTTCTACATCTTTGTTATTATTGTGTGATCTTGTTCTACATCTTTGTTATTATTGTGTGATCTTGTTCTACATCTTTGTTATTATTGTGTGATCTTGTTCTACATCTTTGTTATTACTGTGTGATCTTGTTCTACATCTTTGTTATTACTGTGTGATCTTGTTCTACATCTTTGTTATTATTGTGTGATCTTGTTCTACATCTTTGTTATTATTGTGTTGATCTTGTTCTACATCTTGGTTATTATTGTGTGATCTTGTTCTACATCTTTGTTATTACTGTGTGATCTTGTTCTACATCTTTGTTATTATTGTGTGATCTTGTTCTACATCTTTGTTATTATTGTGTGATCTTGTTCTACATCTTTGTTATTATTGTGTGATCTTGTTCTACATCTTTGTTATTACTTGTGTGATCTTGTTCTACATCTTTGTTATTACTGTGTGATCTTGTTCTACATCTTTGTTATTACTGTGTGATCTTGTTCTACATCTTTGTTATTATTGTGTGATCTTGTTCTACATCTTTGTTATTACTGTGTGATCTTGTTCTACATCTTTGTTATTATTGTGTGATCTTGTTCTACATCTTTGTTATTACTGTGTGATCTTGTTCTACACCTTTGTTATTACTGTGTGATCTTGTTCTACATCTTTGTTATTATTGTGTGATCTTGTTCTACATCTTTGTTATTATTGTGTGATCTTGTTCTACATCTTTGTTATTATTGTGTGATCTTGTTCTACATCTTTGTTATTATTGTGTGATCTTGTTCTACATCTTTGTTATTACTGTGTGATCTTGTTCTACATCTTTGTTATTACTGTGTGATCTTGTTCTACATCTTTGTTATTACTGTGTGATCTTGTTCTACATCTTTGTTATTATTGTGTGATCTTGTTCTACATCTTTGTTATTACTGTGTGATCTTGTTCTACATCTTTGTTATTACTGTGTGATCTTGTTCTACATCTTTGTTATTACTGTGTGATCTTGTTCTACATCTTTGTTATTATTGTGTGATCTTGTTCTACATCTTTGTTATTATTGTGTGATCTTGTTCTACATCTTTGTTATTACTGTGTGATCTTGTTCTACATCTTTGTTATTATTGTGTGATCTTGTTCTACATCTTTGTTACTATTATTTTAACTTGTTCATCGCAATGAGTTCACCGTAGGCTGAGATATTGCACTTAATAAATTCCTACTTGTTGTTGTTGTTGTTGTTGTTGTTGTTGTTGTTGTTATTATTGCATAAAATACAATAACTTCGTTCTACCATGGTATTTATGCTTTCGAAAAAACCACCAAATGAATAAAAAACGGCCTCTTTCTTTTGAAAAAAAACCCCGTGTGTATACAAAATATTGTCAATTTTTATATCAGGACCTTCTTATATTTGTCAAATTTCTACTGTGCAAGTTACACATTTCTTTAAACAATGAAATTGTAGTTGCGAACATTGCGGAATTTGTTTCATATGTAATGGGAAAATTTGTTCGGCTTTTGTGTTTTCTTACTTCCGGTAAACGGGATGGTGAAAAAGTGCAATGTTAGTAGGAACCCTCTCCTGTTTATCTCTCGCATGTAACATCACATGCTAGGTCTCTTCATGTCCAAGTTCTATGTCAAACATAGTGTAAACATGATGACGGTATGCAGATGCTCAACGAGCTTCTCGGATAAAAAAGTTATTGTGTAATCCATTTAAAAGATTCTGAAATTGAATGAAGGCTTACATCTTTGGCCAAAGCCTTATAGTCAGTACATGCTACATGTGTGTGTGTGTAGTCTAGCTTATCGGACAGATACAGGTTCTGAGAACGACTACCCCCGTCTCATGGGATTCGGCTTGCGCAAGCTGCTGAACTACATCCGCACCACCTACAACAACCCTGTGGTGTACATCACTGAAAACGGCTACAGGGGCTGCGGCACGATGAAGGACGAGAAGCGCATTGAATACATTCGAGAATACAGCAACAATGTCCTGAAAGGTGAGTTCATATTAAATGAAACAAGTAAACCTTATATTTCTTTGAGTTATTAGAAAATTAAGGATGACACCAGGAAGGTCTCTCGTTTATGTTACAAGAGGGAATACAGTCCCTTCACTGAAGTTTACTAGTTTATGGTAGCTACTCCTAGTTCAGTATTATGTTTATCCTGTTCGTTGCAGTTATTTGTAGCTCAGTATATATTTACACTGTTTATGGTAGTTATCGTTACGTCACTGTAATTTGTGTTTACACTGTTTATGGTACTTACCTTTACTTCACTGTAATTTGTGTTTACGCTGTTTATGGTAGTTATCGTTACGTCACTGTAATTAGTGTTTACACTGTTTATGGTAGTTATCGTTACGTCACTGTAATTAGTGTTTACGCTGTTTATGGTACTTACCTTTACTTCACTGTAATTAGTGTTTACACTGTTTATGGCAGTTATCTTTACACAGTTTCCTGTAGCTGCTCCTACTTCAGGTATGCTTACAATGTTCGTTGCACTTGTTGACAGTGTTGACTTCCCACTTTAGTAACCTATTCTATAAACTTTGTTCTGCCTGCCAGCCATTCGAGACGGATGTGACGTCAGAGGCTACTTCGTGTGGAGCCTCCTGGACAACTTCGAGTGGACATTCGGGTACACAGTGAGGTTCGGTTTATACTACGTGGACTTTGAGAGAGACGACAGGCCTCGCTACCCCAGGTCTAGCGCCGACTTCTACTCGCTGTTAATTAGGGAGAGAGGCTTCACCCCAGCCGTCCTCGACTTCCGGGCATGTGAGTTGAAAGCTCAGGAACTAACTGTTCTTTTCTCTTCCCTCACTCGCTAACCTCTCGTAGAGGTGTCTACATCCTTTGTTTGACTCTACAGCTCTCTACCAAAGCTTGAGATAACTTTTGATGCCAGGTACCTGGGCAAGAAATTAACAAAGGATAATTGAGTCATAAAAGTATTTGAATATCTACCATAAGTAGTTGGACTTTTCATTAAATTAAGATGTTGTATTGCTTATAGATCACATCACATTAGGTGTCCTATCATATTTATTATAGAGCACGTGTCATCATGATCATCACAGACCATAGTAGGACACTTAGTCTTGTTATTAAAGTTCAGGACCTCGGTATTGTTTATTACATTGCCCTCTATGATGATCACTACAGGCTACTGGGGAAGAGTTAATGTTTTACTAAATATCAAGATTTGGTGTTGTTTGATTACCGCTCCTCACAGACTACAGTAGTGTTATATTTATATTATATTTTATATTATATTATTATGTTTATAATTCAGTCTTATTATTCAAGTTGGCGATGAGCGCTGGGTACAGAGCCCGTGTAATTAGCATGGCAACAGAAGGCTGTAAACAAGTCTCACTTTCAACTCTCCACCCGGCGCCCTGTCTGTTCTGTCAGATCCTGCTGACCGCGACACCTTTCTGTACGACCATTTCCCGCGCAACTTCTCGTGGGGCGTGTCCACTTCCGCCTACCAGGTGGAGGGCGCGTGGAACGAGGACGGTAGGGTGGCTACCAGGGCATTCATTTACTTTCTATTTATTGAAATCCCAAAAGAAAAGAAGCGTTTATGTGCACTCCCAATATTGTGTTATGTGACCTCTGAGAGAACTGCCATTTGTGACATTGTACAGGTTACCTTCACTAAACGGAAGAAGCGTATCGAACGTAGGAATATGGAACTACATCGTCCTTCTCCTCTCCCGTACACAGGTCAGGAGAGAATGTAAACAATAACTTTCCTCATAACCATGCAGGTAAAGGACCCAGCATCTGGGACTCGTTTGTTCACCACGGTAGCCATGTGATGAACAGACAGACGGGCGACGTGGCCTGCGACAGCTACCACCACATCGCTGATGACGTCAAGATGCTTAAAGATCTCGGTGTACGTATGTCTCGTGATGGTCCTCGTGACAATGGTATATATGTCATGTCTCTCTCCTCGTGACAATGGTATGCTGAAAGACCTCGACAGTGTCACACTCACGACAAAGGTCACAGCCATTATCAACATTTTCACATTTCCTTTCTGAGCGTTTGACAGGAGGTCGTTACAATGACCCGATTGTTGAATCCATCCCATTACACACCACCTTCCTTTGTTTTCTTTGTGGTCCTGTTTTTAACGAGGTCAAGCCCCGTTTATTGCCATGTGTCGTGAAGGTGCAGCACTACCGCTTCTCCCTCGCCTGGAGTCGCATCCTGCCAGACGGCACACCCGAGTCGCTCAACGACTTGGGGGTTAAATACTACAACGACCTCATCGACGCTCTGATCGCCAACAGCATCCAGCCCATGGTCACCCTGTATCACTACGACCTGCCACAAGCCATGCAGGACCGCGGCGGCTGGAGAAATGAAACCATCATCGACCACTTCAACAACTACGCTCGTGTCTGCTTTGAACAGTTTGGAGACAGGGTGAGTTCAGTGCATTACCACACTAACCAAATAAAGAACAGCACCAGGATTGTGTCAACTAGTCAACCTAGGCGGGTTGAAGTAAAACACACTCCATGCGCAGTCCTGTAACAAATCCAGATATTGTCTTCAGGCGCTTCACACCGGGGTGGTTGTGGTGGGCTGATACCCACATCACAGCAGCGCATGTACTAGACACAACTTGCAGTGAGAAAGCTAGGTGAGATCATCAAGTGATGTACACAAGTACAGTATAGTATACAGCTAGGTGAGAACATCAAGTGATGTACACAAGTACAGTATACAGCTAGGTGAGATCATCAAGTGATGTATACAAGTACAGTATACAGCTAGGTGAGAACATCAAGTGATGTATACAAGTACAGTATACAGCTAGGTGAGAACATCAAGTGATGTATATAAGTACAGTATACAGCTAGGTGAGATCATCAAGTGATGTACACACGTACAGTATACAGCTAGGTGAGATCATCAAGTGATGTATACAAGTACAGTATACAGCTAGGTGAGAACATCAAGTGATGTATACAAGTACAGTATAGTATACAGCTAGGTGAGAACATCAAGTGATGTACACAAGTACAGTATAGTATACAGCTGCGTGAGAACATCAAGTGATGTACACAAGTACAGTATAGTATACAGCTAGGTGAGAACATCAAGTGATGTATACAAGTACAGTATACAGCTAGGTGAGATCATCAAGTGATGTACACAAGTACAGTATACAGCTAGGTGAGATCATCAAGTGACGTATACAAGTACAGTATACAGCTAGGTGAGAACATCAAGTGATGTATACAAGTACAGTATAGTATACAGCTAGGTGAGAACATCAAGTGATGTACACAAGTACAGTATAGTATACAGCTAGGTGAGAACATCAAGTGATGTATACAAGTACAGTATAGTATACAGCTGCGTGAGAACATCAAGTGATGTACACAAGTACAGTATAGTATACAGCTGCGTGAGAACATCAAGTGATGTACACAAGTACAGTATAGTATACAGCTAGGTGAGAACATCAAGTGATGTATACAAGTACAGTATACAGCTAGGTGAGATCATCAAGTGATGTACACAAGTACAGTATACAGCTAGGTGAGATCATCAAGTGATGTATACAATACAGTTAGAAACATCAAGTGATACAAGTACAGTATACAGCTAGGTGAGAACATCAAGTGATGTACACAAGTACAGTATAGTATACAGCTAGGTGAGAACATCAAGTGATGTATACAAGTACAGTATACAGCTAGGTGAGAACATCAAGTGATGTATACAAGTACAGTATACAGCTAGGTGAGAACATCAAGTGATGTACACAAGTACAGTATACAGCTAGGTGAGAACATCAAGTGATGTACACAAGTACAGTATAGTATACAGCTAGGTGAGAACATCAAGTGATGTATACAAGTACAGTATACAGCTAGGTGAGAACATCAAGTGATGTATACAAGTATAGTATAGTATACAGCTAGGTGAGAACATCAAGTGATGTATACAAGTACAGTATACAGCTAGGTGAGAACATCAAGTGATGTATACAAGTATAGTATACAGCTGCGTGAGAACATCAAGTGATGTATACAAGTACAGTATAGTATACAGCTAGGTGAGAACATCAAGTGATGTACACAAGTACAGTATACAGCTAGGTGAACACATCAATACAATCCGTGGCTGATGTCGAGCGTGCGTTTTACACAAACGTAATGTTGCTGATGGCGGGTTGGTGGGTGGGTGACGATTAGATATATACAAATACTTAGGTACTCACAAAACATCTACGATCCCATGCACTCTCAAGTTGCCAAGCATTGAATAGGGTTCATGTCGTCTCCCTAAGGAGCAGAACTTCCTGCTGCGAGCAGGAAACCGCGGGACGGCTGCTGACGTCACTGTCGCCACGCTGACACATGACGTCACACACTCTCCATGCTGGTGACCATGTGATGACCACAACACAATCCTGTGCATGATAGCTATCGCACTGCCTGTACACAATAATTAGCATACAATTCTGTATACGATATTCGCTGCACAAACCTGTAGACAATCATCATCACACGAACCTTATACACCAATCATCGCATAACCTGTACATAATAGTCTTCACAAAACCTGTGCACAATAATTATGATATAAACACGTACACAACAATCATTACACAAACAATTACACAATAATTATCGCACAGACCTGTAAACTTGTACACAGTCGTCATCACACAAGCCCACATGAGGGTTTTCCGTGACAAAAAGTAGTTCCGCTGACCTATCCTCATAGTTGTACCAGAATCCCCTCTACTGGTCTAAAAATATAAATAATTGCAATACACTATCAGGATAAATAACAATTAATTACTTAAAGCCATGAGAATGAGTGGGTTAGCCCTGACCCTGAACAGTTGGCAGTAAGGCCAGCACACCAACGCTCGGTGGTCACTTGGCACAAAGACGAGATTCCACAGGAACTCACAGGTCTTCGTTACAATAACAGCCTGCATTTTAATATTTACAGTTCACCGAGTCCATGTGGAGTGTGCAGGTTAGCACCTAATCACTTAGTAATTAGAGATCGGCACACTATTGTAATCGACAGATGCTCAGCAGTGCTAGTGGCTAACCAAGTCCCAACCCTTTGTGACAGGTGAAGTTGTGGATCACCTTCAATGAACCAGCGGTGGTGGCTTGGTACGGCCATGGTAACGGCGTCTTGGCACCCGGCATCCACGACCCCGGGGTGGGCGTGTACACAGTGGCCCACAACATCATCCGCTCCCACGCCAAGGCCTTCCACACCTACGACACGCACTTCCGCCACGTCTACAAGGGTGCGTGAGTTGGGGCCAGCCGAGACTGTACTGTCTGCTGCGGGCGCTCATGGGTTGGGGCTAGCCGAGACTGTGGTCTGACCAGGAAGCTAGGTCAGCATCGTGTAACCTCGGAGTTTGTTAGTTACAGGGCAGCCGAGGTTTACCATGGGGTCAAAACCATCGTAACAATCCTGTATACAGCGCTGATATGTTTATTGCACAACAAACGGTTCAACAAAGCCCGTGTCTATCCGGTAACAATGTGTAAATGTAAGACAACTCCACAGTTTAAACTTATTACAGCAATCTATGTTCATCGCATTAGAAAGTCGGAATCTACGGCCATTTCTTATTTTTCAACAAAACTTTAGAGTAGCCCAACCACGTGTCTATCACAATGATCATTTCTCACTTTCAAAAAAAAATTTCTTTATATACATTGTAACACCTTGTAAAACTCTGAGTGAATGGACACAAGCAAATATAATTATTGTTACACAATAACCTGATTACTAACACTGTAGATACACAAACAAATATAATTATTGTTACACAATAACCTGATTACTAACACTGTAGACCAGGGGTGGGCAGTTAATTTTCCCAAGGGGCCGAATGAGAAAGTGGGATGGCTTTAGGGGGCCGGACTAATGTAGTTAACTCAGTTTTAGACAATACTGTATATATAGTATATATACTGGCGGTCGGGCCAGCGGGCGGGCGGGTCAGAGTCAGGAGGCGGGCCGGATCCGGCCCGCGGGCTGGCATTTGCCCAGGTCTGGTGTAGACACACAAATATAATTCTTTTACTCTAAGATGCACGGTCGCACTTTGTGACTAAAGCTACTTTTCCTCTCTTCCAAAAGTGAAATCGTCACACGTACACCATCATTCTTTACCTCACTGATCTGATACCTTTGTCACCATGACAACTCAGGTAAAGTCGGCATCACTTTGAACATCGACTGGCAGGAGCCGATGACGACGAGTGAAGAGGACGAGTTGGCGGCGGAGCGCGCCATGATGTTCAAGCTGGGGTGGTTCGGCAACCCCATCTACGGCGACGGCGACTACCCCGAGGTGATGAAGCGCGTGGTGGCCGAGAAAAGTCAGCGACAGGGACTGACCACCTCGCGCCTGCCCGCCTTCACCGCGGAGGAAAAGAGACTCAACAGAGGTTTATACATCTCTTGCTCCTTTCTTTGCCTTCGACTTGCGGTGTTTTCCGTGAATAACTTCGTAGGATCAGTGACTCAGCGGTTTTTCTCATGGCTCATATGTAGTCTGTACTAACAGGATAGTCGGGTGTGAGTATGGCTCATATAGTGCGTGTACTCTGTACTAACAGGATAGTCGGGTGTGAGTATGGCTCATATAGTGCGTGTACTCTGTACTAACAGTATGGTCAGGTGTGAGTATGGCTCAATAAGCAGCTTTCTATTTTTTAGCTTTCATTTAGCTTACAGCTACCCTGATAATGTCATTCTCATCGGAAAGGGAAAAGGTCAATACTGATGTTGTTCAGATTCCTACGACTTCCTGGGGATTAACCACTACACATCCCAGCTGGTCAGCAACAACCCGAATCCAAACTCCAGCGCCAGCTACGAGAATGATCAGGACATCGACACCCACGCTGACCACTGCTGGCCGGAGTGAGTAGCTGCTGGATGTCAAAACTGAAACTAGATTACACTTCTTAGCTACATGATCTTTACATGAGACTTTATATCATAATCTTGTCTGATACTACACGACCTTTACATATCAGACTTTATATCATAATATTGTCTGATACTACACGACCTTTACATATCAACTTTATATTGTAATATAATATTATCTGATACTACACGACCTTTACATATCAGACTTTATATTGTAATACAATATTATCTGATACTACACGACCTTTACATATCAACTTTATATTGTAATATAATATTACCTGATACTACACGACCTTTACATATCAACTTTATATTGTAATATAATATTATCTGATACTACACGACCTTTACATATCACACTTTATATTGTAATATAATATTATCTGATACTACACGACCTTTACATATCAGACTTTGTAATACAATATTATCTGATACTACACGACCTTTACATATCAACTTTATATTGTAATATAATATTATCTGATACTACACGACCTTTACATATCAACTTTATATTGTAATATAATATTATCTGATACTACACGACCTTTACATATCACACTTTATATTGTAATATAATATTATCTGATACTACACGACCTTTACATATCAGACTTTGTAATACAATATTATCTGATACTACACGACCTTTACATATCAACTTTATATTGTAATATAATATTATCTGATACTACACGACCTTTACATATCAACTTTATATTGTAATATAATATTATCTGATACTACACGACCTTTACATATCAGACTTTATAATACAATATCATCTGATACTACACGACCTTTACATATCAGACTTTATAATACAATATCATCTGATACTACACGACCTTTACATATCAGACTTTATAATACAATATCATCTGATACTACACGACCTTTACATATCAGACTTTATAATACAATATCACCTGATACTACACGACCTTTACATATCAGACTTTATATTGTAATAAAATATTATCTGATACTACACGACCTTTACATATCAACTTTATATTGTAATATAATATTATCTGATACTACACGACCTTTACATATCAGACTTTATAATACAATATCATCTGATACTACACGACCTTTACATATCAACTTTATATTGTAATATAATATTATCTGATACTACACGACCTTTACATATCACACTTTATATTGTAATATAATATTATCTGATACTACACGACCTTTACATATCACACTTTATATTGTAATATAATATTATCTGATACTACACGACCTTTACATATCACACTTTATATTGTAATATAATATTATCTGATACTACACGACCTTTACATATCAGACACTTATATTGTAATATAATATTATCTGATACTACACGACCTTTACATATCACACTTTATATTGTAATATAATATTATCTGATACTACACGACCTTTACATATCACACTTTATATTGTAATATAATATTATCTGATACTACACGACCTTTACATATCAACTTTATATTGTAATATAATATTATCTGATACTACACGACCTTTACATATCAACTTTATATTGTAATATAATATTATCTGATACTACACGACCTTTCCCTATCAGAAATGTCTGAAACTTACTGACCTGTACACGTCACAATGACACTGACATGGAAGACTCCAATGAACTCCACGAATGACCCTTGTGCTCGACAATACAAAGATGTCGACGCCTGATACTAGAAGACATGAAGCCATACAGTAGTCGTAATACCTGAGACTAGAGGGCATGGTGCTACTCCACGATATTAAGCTTGAAGTTGTTGTGTCTGACTATTCTGTTGGATGCCTCATGTAAATGTGTAAATGTGTAAATATGTAAATATGTAAATATGTAAATACACTGTGACAAACGTTCGACTCCTAAAGTGGCCCATGGAGGTAAAATTAATTTCAATATTCTTGTTTTTCTGGCTGTATTTGTTGAAAGTATGGGGCATGAAGTGGCCATCAATGTAGTTCAAAAGATAACGGCTCACCTGGTTCTTATGTAATAAACTGTTAGTGCCCGGATGTTGGAAACCTTGTGGTGTCGATAGAATTGACGTCACACGTGACGCAGCCTCCACCACCCATTGTTTTTTTGTCGGCGATGACGCAACTGACGATTGAAAGACACAGAACATGTAAACACCACCACCACCACCACCACCACCACCACCACCACCACACCACCACCACCACCACCACCACCACCACCACCACCACCACCACCACCGCCTTTATTCATCCATTGATGTCGTTTCACGTCCGTCTGTATGCCAGAGGCCAACTTCTGCCATGGTGTCATATGTATATAAATAAATAAATATATATAAAATATAACAATATAACGATATATATATATCAGTGTAGTACGCAACAAGCCGCCGTCTAGTGAAAGAGATGTAGCCTACGTGTCTAAAACAGTTTCTTCACAGAAAACTTGTTATATTGTCTCTGTTCCTTTTATATAAATCAATTTCTAGTGTTGGGTATGCTTGGATGAAGTCCAACCCTTGGGGCTTACGCAACACCCTGCGCTGGGTACGGGACCGTTGGCACAACCCTCCCGTCTACATCACCGAGAACGGCCGACCAGACGTCGAGGGCCCTAACGACATCGACCGCATCTACTACCATCGCAACTACACCAACGAGGTCCTGAAAGGTCTGTAGATGTTGCTGACAGATGTAGTCTCTGGGCCTGGCACTAAGGTGTCATGTCCAATAGAATATCTAGCCACTGTGCTTACGGTGACCAGTCACTCACCCGTCAAAAAGTCATACTCAGGGGTGATGAGGGTCGGGCAGGGAGGGGGGATCCGCGGCAGTGAAGGGGGCCCGGCCTTGGTCAGTGGATGTTTTCCTTTTTCATTTGCATTTCTTTTTCTTTTAAAGAAATGTCGAGGAAACAGTCTGCACTCTGGGGTTGTTTTCTACGGAGCGGAGTACTACAGGTTTGATCCTGTGATGTCAGTTTTCTTCACGAACTAGCCACTCACGTGTAAACAACTCTATGCTCAAGTAGTGATGCAGATCCTAGTGCACTTGTCCTGATGTGCGCAGCCTGTAGTACATTACTGAATTCAGTGTAGATATTGACCATCGAATTATGACCATGATATTGTCCACGGAGAAAATACATTACAATTACAAGGGGCCCGGAGAGGTGGTCTGCCCCGGAGCTGATACTGACTTACATTAGTCTTACACTGCCACTCACTGATCCATCAACAGGTGAAGCCTCACTGTTCTTACATTGCACAGCCAGTGACCCTCGACAAGAAAAGGTCGACAGGTCTTACTGTCAGCAGGGACAGTGACACGAATCCAAAGACTTTGCAGGACACGTTGGCCATAGTGAAGCAGTAACAGTGTAATCACTGTAATCACTGTAATCATGTAATGGACCAGCTTGAACTGCGGGACTGACCGTCTTCCATAAAATATCTGACAGTCGTAGGATAAGCAGCGACCACCTTTTACTTCACTATTCCATCAGAATAGTTCTACGATAGTCAGGGTGGATATCGAACCACGGAGGGTGAAGTGGACCAGCCGTCCGTCATGTCAGACAACAGTGATCTAACTTCTTTTTGAGTATATATCTATATCGTAATCAAAGTGACAGATCAGGACTTTATATTAGGTCATAAGGTCATATTGTCAAATTATTTCAGTTTCCACAATCCGTTGTCAGTAGAGACACATTCGATCATTTTATCTGGTAGAGTTCAGTCGGGTGTAAATGCTACTTTCTAAGCTAGACACACACAACACGCGCACATTCACACACATTCACAATCACTACAGGAAACTGGGACACACACATACTATCACACACACACACACACACACCACACACACTACCACACACACACTACCACACACACACCACACACACTACCACACACACTACCACACACACCCACACACACTACCACACACACACACACTACCACACACACACACTACCACACACACACTACCACACACACTACCACACACACTACCACACACACACACTACCACACACACTACCACACACACTACCACACACTACCACACACACTACCACACACACACTACCACACACACACTACCACACACACTACCACACACACTACCACACACACACTACCACACACACACTACCACACACACACCACACACACACTACCACACACACACTACCACACACACTACCACACACACTACCACACACACTACCACACACACACTACCACACACACACTACCACACACACTACCACACACACACTACCACACACACTACCACACACACTACCACACACACACACCACACACACACTACCACACACACACTACCACACACACCACACACACACACACACACTACCACACACACTACCACACACACACACACACACACTACCACACACTCTATCACACACACAACCACACACACACTACCACACACACTACCACACACACACTACACACACACTACCACACACACCCACACACACACACACACACACTACCACACACACTACCACACACACTACCACACACTACACACTACCACACACACCACACACACTACCACACACACACTACCACACACACTACCACACACACACACACACACACTACCACACACACTACCACACACACTACCACACACACACTACCACACACACACCACACACACTACCACACACACTACCACACACACACTACCACACACACACACACACTACCACACACACTACCACACACACTACCACACACACTACCACACACACTACCACACACACACTACCACACACACACACACTACCACACACACTGCCACACACACTGCCACACACACTACCACACACACTACCACACACACACCACACACTACCACACACACTACCACACACACTGCCACACACACTACCACACACACCACAACGTGCACACACACTACACACACACACTACCACACACCACTACGACACACACACCACACACACTACCACACACACTGCCACACACACTTGCCACACACACTACCACACCACTACCACACACACACACTGCCACACACACACTACACACACACTACCACACACACTACCACACCACACCACACACACTACCACACACACACTACCACACACTACACACACACTACCACACACACAACTACCACACACACACACCCCACACACTACCACACACACTGCCACACACACTACCACACACACACACTGCCACACACACACTACCACACACACTACCACACACACTACCACACACACCACACACACACACACCACACACACTACCACACACACTACCACACACACTCTACCACACACACACACTACCACACACACTGCCACACACACTACCACACACACTCTACCACACACACACTACCACACACACTACACACACACACACACTCTACCACACACACTTACCACACACACTGCCACACACACTGCCACACACACACTACCACACACACTACCACACACACTACCACACACACTCCACACACACACTACCACACACTACCACACACACTACCACACACACTACCACACACACACTACCACACACACTACCACACACACTACACACACTACCACACACTACACACACACTCTACCACACACACACTACCACACACACACCACACACACTACCACACACACTACCCTACACACTACCACACACACTACCACACACACTACCATACACACTACCACACACACACTACACACACACACACACTACCACACACACTACCACACACACTACCACACACACTACCACACACTCTAACCACACACACTACCACACACACTACCACACACACACTACCACACACACTACCACACACTACCACACACACACTACCACACACCACTACCACACACACTACCACACACACACTACCACACACTACCACACACACACTACCACACACTCTACCAACACACTACCACACACACACTACCACACACACGCACACTACCACACACACACTACCACACACACTACCACACACTCTACCACACACACTATCACACACACACACTACCACACACACTCTACCACTCACACACTACCACACACACTACCACCCACACACACACACACTACCACACACACTACCACACACACTACCATACACACCTACCACACACTACCACACACACTACCACACACTCTACCACACACACTACCACACACACTACCACACACACACTACACACACTACCACACACACACTACCACACACACCACCACACATCCTACCACACACACACTATCACACACTCACTACCACAAACTCTACCACGCACACACTATCACACACACACTACCACACACACACTACCAGAGACACTACCACACACACTCTACCACACACTCTACCACACACACTACCACACACACTCTACCACACACTCTACCACACAGACACACTACCACACACACACTACTCCCCACACACACTACCACACACACTACCACACACGCACACTACCCACACACACACTACCACACACACCACACACACACACTACCACACACACCACAACTCTACCACACACACACACACACACACACACTACCACACCACACACTCACACACACACACACACACACACACACTACCACACACACACTACCACACACACTCACACACACTACCACACACACACACACACTACCACACACACTACCACACACACACTACCACACACACACTACCACACACACTACCACACACACACTACCACACACACACACTACCACACACACCACACACACACACACACACACTACCACACACACACTACCACACACACACACTTCCACACACACACCACCACACACACTACCACACACTCACACACTACCACCACACTAAGACACACACACTACCACGCACTCTACCATACACACTACCACACACACTACCACACACACTGCCACACACACACACACACTACCACACACAAACACACTACCACACACGCACACACTACACACACACACACACACTACCACACACACACACTACCACACACACACACTACCACACACACACACTACCACACACACACTACCACACACACTACCACACACACACACTACCACACACACACTACCACACACACACTACCACACACACACACTACCACACACACACTACCACACACACACACTACCACACACACACTACCACACACACACACTACCACACACACACACTACCACACACACACACTACCACACACACACTACCACACACACACACACACACACACACACAGAGTTGTGGAGAGTAAAGTACTAGAATTACTCAATATTTGTTTAAGTTTTCTTTTACTCTGTTTCCTATTTTTATCTTGTAGACTAAAAAATTATGTTTCTTTCTGCAGCCATAAAGCTGGATGGATGTGATGTTCGTGGATATACCGCTTGGTCCCTGATGGACAACTTTGAGTGGGTAGCTGGGTACACCCAGAGGTTTGGCCTGTACGCCGTGGACTTCAACAGCCCCAACCGCACCCGCAGCCCCAGACAGTCGGCGACCTTCTACAGGGAGCTCATCACAGAGAACGGCTTTGTGAAAAGTTGAAGATGAGCTCAGCTCATGCTTATAGTGAGCACATCCCACAGCATATATTCTCATATCAATAAAATAGTCCTCAGATTGTGTGCTGGCTTCTTAGTTATTTTTTCTCTACCTTACTTTTCAGGGTGACGGTTATATTTCTTGTCCTCGCATTTGTGTGATGATTTGATTCTCCTAGAGGTATGTCAACTTTGATACTTCCACTCTAACCATACTAAAAACGAAAAGGTTGTGTACAGGAATCTCAACTCTTATTTGGTCATGATATAAAGCAACTCGAGAAAAGAGACCTGTGATGATTTTCGCTGTCACTGCACAGAGAAAACACAATAAAGG
>NC_037593.1:30524-60524 GCF_003073045.1 Pomacea canaliculata | reverse complement strand
AGACTTCAATCATGTTTAACAACACATACATTGAAATCCTTACCTTGACACACACGGCACCAGGCGCCGTTATTTGACATCCAAGCTGTAATGGAGTTCAACTGCACACAGTAATTACAAGGAGTGCCTGGACACACACTATTTCAGAAGACAAGATTTTACTTCAAAGCTCTAATGGAACCTAAGGGTCAGGGTTACAGGTTAACCCTGTCAGGTTAGGGTTATGGTTCGCTCTGTCGATCTCTCTTGCCGTCAGTTCCATTACAGTTGCTCTTCTCTGTGTTTTGGTATCTATTCAGAGAAAATGCAGAACTATCTCTGCCTGACAGTGCTTTTGATCACGTGGTCACCACTTGTCAAAGGCAGCAGTCCTCAAGACCACCAACTCATACTCGGCACCTTCCCAGAAGGCTTTGCTTTTGGTACTGCTACAGCCGCCTATCAGATCGAGGGAGCATGGCAACAAGACGGTAAACAGAATTATGTTTTTTCCCAAGATAAACAAGGGACAGAAAATCTCGGGAGTTAAAGAGCATGTGACCTGGAGGATAAAATCATGTAAAGTTAAATGAACCATGTGGGTTACTTCCCTCTGCTGGGCTAAACTAACCAGTCAGTTGTCTGAAATAAAAATTTAGATGAGGTGACATTTTTGGGCCAGTGTTTGAAAGTAAGAAAAACACGACTCCACTACTAAGTGTCAGAATAGACTGACATACAACAGTGTTATTGACTGAAGTGAGTGACGGATGAGCCGTACTTTCCATTGACGAGTTTTGGAATCACGCGTTTGAAATAACGAGTTTTACTGCTAATAACAGACGATTTCACTGACTCACTGAAAGGGTTTAAACTCAGAACAAATTCTGAAAATACTTACTTGATAGGACTATCCACGATGGAGCTGATCAACCGAGCAAATGCGAAGTCAAGGGTTTATGACACTGTCATTAGGGATACATAATCGTCTAATCTATGATGCCGAAAAGAAATTGCGATATTAATAAAAATAATTATAAATATAAATAATTAATAATTAATAAAAATACAAAACAAACAAAAACAAAGGTGAATGTGAGCACGGCGGAGGCACAGGCTGTAGCTGCAAGCACTTCTGAACAGACTCAGGTGGTTGATGTCGAACCGTTACAAGTCAACCTACTCAGTGCCAGCTCTGGATGGCTTAGCTAATTCACGTGAAACCATTCACTAGTGCTAGTTGTGAATGGCTTAGCTAATTCACGTGAAACCATTCACTAATGCTAGTTGTGAATGGCTTAGCTATTTCAGGAGGTGTTGTAGTTTACAAGAGTCCACATCAGATCACAACACCTGAAGACAGTTTCCAGTCCCAGTCTAACCCCGAGCACTGAGAATAGAATAGAATAGAATAGAATAGAATAGAATAGAATAGAATAGAATAGAATAGAATAGAATAGAATTCTATTGTTTTCCTGTCTCAACGCATGGGCAACTGCCTGCTTTCACAAACAGCGATGATTTTATTTATTTAGTTTGCTACTCGCTGTGAACATTTCAAAGCATAAGCAAAGTGGATAGACAAAAGTGCTTGAGTGGAATGAACCTGCACTGAGCTCCTTCATAAGGAAAAAAGGTATGAAAGGGTTTGTTGACAGTGTGTTGGGTTAAAATTATAGTGTGTAGACAGAGTGTGTTGGGCTAAAATTATAGTCTGTAGACAGAGTGTATTGGGTTATAGTCTGTAGACAGAGTGTGTTGGGTTAAAATTATAGTGTGTAGACAGAGTGTGTTGGGTTATAGTCTGTAGACAGAGTGTGTTGGGTTAAAATTATAGTGTGTAGACAGAGTGTGTTGTGTTATAGTCTGTAAACAAAGTGTGTTGGGCTAAAGTTATAGTCTGTAAACAGAGTGTGTTGGGCTAAAATTATAGTCTGTAGACAGAGTGTGTTGGGTTATAGTCTGTAGACAGAGTGTGTTGGGTTAAAATTATAGTCTGTAAACAGAGTGTGTTGGGCTAAAATTATAGTCTGTAAACAGAGTGTGTTGGGCTAAAATTATAGTCTGTAAACAGAGTGTGTTGGGTTATAGTCTGTAGACAGAGTGTGTTGGGTTATAGTCTGTAGACAGAGTGTGTTGGGTTAAAATTATAGTCTGTAAACAGAGTGTGTTGGGCTAAAATTATAGTCTGTAGACAGAGTGTGGTGGGTTAAAATTATAGTCTGTAGACAGAGTGTGTTGTGTTAAAATTATAGTCTGTAGACAGAGTGTGTTGGGTTATAGTCTGTAGACAGAGTGTGCTGGGTTAAAATTATAGTCTGTAAACAGAGTGTGTTGGGCTAAAATTATAGTCTGTAGACAGAGTGTGTTGGGTTATAGTCTGTAGACAGAGTGTGTTGGGTTATAGTCTGTAGACAGAGTGTGTTGGGTTAAAATTATAGTCTGTAAACAGAGTGTGTTGGGCTAAAATTATAGTCTGTAGACAGAGTGTGTTGGGCTAAAATTATAGTCTGTAGACAGAGTGTGGTGGGTTAAAATTATAGTCTGTAGACAGAGTGTGTTGGGTTAAAATTATAGTCTGTAGACAGAGTGTGTTGGGCTAAAATATAGTCTGTAGACAGAGTGTGTTGGGCTAAAATTATAGTGTGTAGACAGAGTGTGTTGGGTTATAGTCTGTAGACAGAGTGTGTTGGGCTAAAATTATAGTCTGTAGACAGAGTGTGTTGGGCTAAAATTATAGTCTGTAGACAGAGTGTGTTGGGTTATAGTCTGTAGACAGAGTGTGTTGGGCTAAAATTATAGTGTGTAGACAGAGTGTGTTGGGTTATAGTCTGTAGACAGAGTGTGTTGGGCTAAAATTATAGTCTGTAGACAGAGTGTGTTGGGTTATAGTATGTAGACAGAGTGTGTTGGGCTAAAATTATAGTGTGTAGACAGAGTGTATTGGATTATAGTCTGTAGACAGAGTGTGTTGGGCTAAAATTATAGTCTGTAGACAGAGTGTGTTGGGTTATAGTCTGTAGACAGAGTGTGGTGGGCTAAAATTATAGTCTGTAGACAGAGTGTGTTGGGTTAAAATTATATTCTGTAGACAGAGTGTGCTGAAACGCTCTCGAGCAATTTGATTGGCTGTAATGTCTTGTCGCAGGCAATAAGTCGAATGCATTTTGGGAACTGTGTATGGCAAGAGGTGTTTATGATGCCATTCATTAGCCTGAGTCAGTAGCCGGGTGAAGATGGTCGCTCTGCCAACGAGGCTGAGAGGACTGTGCTGAGTCAGTGGACCGTGTCGTCATCTTAAACCTAACATCTCGCTCCATGGATTAAAGGAACTTTCCAGACAGATGGTGACATCATGACATGAGGTATACGAGTGTTTGTGGGTGCAGGTAAGGGGCCCAGCATATGGGATATCTACGTACACGCGCCTGGTCACATAGTCAACGGGTACACTGCCGACGTTGCTGACGACAGCTACAACAAGTTCAGAGAAGACGTGCAGATGATGGTGAAGCTGGGGGTAAGCTTTGAACTTTCCTGTAGTGATCGAGTAGCGCAGCAAACCTTCCCCCAGTCAGCACAGCTAGCGGGGATGGGTAGTGACTCCATAGATGGGGACGGTAAGGCAAGCGAGAGAGAGAGGTGGTCCCGGGGTTTCTAACACCTCCCCACACTACTTCTCTACGACCTGACAAGGTTAGAGAACGACCTAACCTCTAGGTACTGGAGGCAGTCTGAAGTACACAACAGTTTCGACAGACTTGAGCAAGTAAGCGGTAATTGAAGTGAGGACATTCCTTTAATGCTGGCACCGCCTTATTCACCAAACTTTTCTGTTAGCAAGTTAGATTTCTTGAGATAACAAAGACACATTGAATATAGAGACTTAGTTGAGTGTGTAAACACAAACACATACATCAGACGTCCTTCGGCGTTAGGAAGACTCAAACAAGTGCTGACACTGACATTGAAACTAGAGATGACACTAGCATGACACTGACACTAAGCAAGACATGACACAGTGATTGGGTACACAGGTGACGCACTACCGCTTCTCTATCGCCTGGTCACGCCTGATGCCCAACGGCACCTCAAGCTCAGTCAACCAGCGAGCGATAGCGCACTACAATGACGTCATTAACGAGCTACTGGCCCACAACATCCAGCCGTTTGTGACGTTATACCATTGGGACCTGCCTCAGGCCCTGCAGGAGGAGGGCGGCTGGCTCAACCCCGCCATCGTCAACTACTTCCGGGACTACGCCGACCTCTGCTTCCGGTCTTTCGGCGACAGGGTGAGCATGGGAGATAATCTACTCGTGTACAATTACGTTCTGTTGGGTGTGTGCAGCAAACGCTTAGTCGCACGTGACAGTGTTGGAGAAGAACAGAAAAAAGATGATGATAAAGAACAAAGAAACCTGAGCAGAAAGCTTTCAAAATGGCAAGCACGTTAAAGTCGGATTACAGGTCGTGAAATATTCGTCTTTACATGTTACTCACAGCCAGACTCCCCTCCTCTCTGTTTCAAGGTAAAAGGGTGGATTACATTTAATGAGCCGTTCGTCTTTACATTTGTGGGATACGAGGTTGGATACTTTGCCCCCGCCGTGAGGCAGAGTAACGGCACCTACGTCAGCGCCAACAACGTCCTCAAGTCTCATGCTGCAGCTTACCATCTGTACGACACCCAGTACAGACATATACAGCAGGGTAAGGTACCCGACACTTGACATGAATAATCTATTCTCTGTTTAATACCAGATACAGGTCTGTTCAGCAAAGACAGTTACACTTCATAATTTTCATTTTTAGCTGATAGTGTTCATACTGAGCAGACTTATAGCGTGTGGATGGCATCCGTTGAAAGTGTGTGTGACAGAGACAGAGACAGAGACAGAGACAGATGAGTTGTTTGTTGAACGTCCAGTCATTTTTGAAAACAGCCAAGAGCCTAGTCTTGGCTTGAGAGCTCGGATTAATAATTATATTAATCACAGTTTTGTAGCTGACGTAGAATTATCTCATCAAAAAGGAAAGTACAATATAACCTAGCCAGTAATGAGTCAACAACTCTATGTAACGAATCAGGTCAGGTGGGCATTACCCTGGATAGTGAGTGGTACGAACCTAAAGACCAGGCAAATGCATCTGATGTCACTGCGCAGGCGCGCGCTATGTCCTTCCGGCTCGGCCTCTTCGCCAGTCCACTGTTCACGGGAGACTACCCCGATGTTGTCAAGACCACACTGCAGGCGAAAGCTCAGAGGCTGGGGGTTGCGTCCCCCTTACCTCCCTTCTCGGAGGAGGAGAAACGTAGTATCAAGGGTGAGCTGTCAGTACGATAAACAACTGGTCACTTATATAGACAGAGGGTGAGCTGTCAGTACGATAACAACTGATCACTTATATAGACAAAGGGTGAGCTGTCAGTACGATAACAACTGATCACTTATATAGACAGAGGGTGAGCTGTCAGTACGATAATAACAACTGATCACTTATATAGACAGAGGGTGAGCTGTCAGTACGATAGACAGAGGGTGAGCTGTCAGTACATACTGACATTTATATAGAGGTGAGCTGTCAGTTTATATATAGACAGAGGGTGAGCTGTCAGTACGATAACAACTGATCACTTATATAGACAGAGGGTGAGCTGTCAGTACGATAACAACTGATCACTTATATAGACAGAGGGTGAGCTGTCAGTACAATAACAACTGGGCAGAGAGACTATCGGCTCTCCAGTATGTCGCTGTTCTCCCAGCATCCGGGTGTTCATATCATTGCCTCCCCGACCAGGCTTGACACGGGTGAACTTCACACGGATTGCACGTGAAATCGTGGAGCCTTCACCTGTCCAGGGTATCACGTGGGTCTTTCAACACAAGTCTAGTGACACTAACCCCATCTCCCTCTACACTCTGACCGCGACATCGACTGCTATGACCCGACTGTCCCCGACCAGCTCCACCTAGACCAACTGGTAGTTGCTGAAGACGATTCCAGTTATTTGTTATATCCGATTATAAATGAATGAGGACAATTACATGTACTGGCCGTATCACCATACCTTTCCCTCCAGGCAGCCTGGACTTTCTCGGAATCAACCACTACAGCACGAAGCTTGTGACAGACAACGGGCTTTCTTACGATTCCTTTGGTTTCAACAATGACCAAAGCATCGAGTTTACAACTGATGCTAGTGCTCCCAGGTAATTCTCAACACTGTCCAGATGAATGTGCTGTTTGTGAGAGGCATTCTGTGGGTACTGATGGGTAAGATCTACATGGTATTGCATCAACCAAAAATTGGCATTTAGAAGTCTATTGGAAGAATATTTTCTAAGTTAAAAATACTGCAAACCTATTTTAATCAGATTTAATTTTTAAAAATGCAAAATGGGTATTTGTGCGCACCTGCTTTGTGTGTGTGTGTGTAGTCTAGCTTATCGGACAGATACAGGTTCTGAGAACGACTACCCCCGTCTCCTGGGATTCGGCTTGCGCAAGCTGCTGAACTACATCCGCACCACCTACAACAACCCTGTGGTGTACATCACTGAAAACGGCTACAAGGGCTGCGGCACGATGAAGGACGAGAAGCGCATTGAATACATTCGAGAATACAGCAACAATGTCCTGAAAGGTGAGCAGCACAGTAACCACTTTAGCTGACTTTAGCTCCTCCACTAATTACTCAATCTAATAATGGCGCCTGTAGGACAGCACAGACGCATTTCACCCTTGAGCACTTCTTACACTGACAAGAAGTAGTGTTCTCAGGGTACCGGCGACTTTGATTGGGTGACCACCCCTGCACTGCAGGTTACTTGAGTAGCTACCTTTATTATTAGCCTGACGATATCCGTCGTCTGGGGTAGGGTCCTGAACTGAAAGCAGGACTTCTCTGAAAGATATCCTTTCTTAATAAATCCAGCTAATAAGATGCATTCAAAAAACGCTTATAGAATCAGTGTGTTTGTGAGAAAGTGAGTGGATGCGAAAATGTGCGTGCGTGCGTGCGTGCGTGCGTGCGTGCGTGCGTGCGTGCGTGCGTGCGTGCGTGCGTGCGTGCGTGCGTGCGTGCGTGCGTGCGTGCGTGCGTGCGTGCGTGCGTGCGTGCGTGCGTGCGTGCGTGCGTGCGTGCGTGCGTGCGTGCGTGCGTGCGTGCGTGCGTGCGTGCGTGCGTGCGTGCGTGCGTGCGTGCGTGCGTCGTGCGTCGTGCGTGCGTGCGTGCGTGCGTGTGATATATCACCTTCACAACGTGTTTTCCAACTTGACCACAAATGGCAAGAATGTTCGTTTGATTCCAGGAATTCCCTTTACTGTGGTTGGTAGATTTTATTTCGGAGCATGTTCACTTTGATGTTTATTTTCGTGAGTTTCGAGTTTTCTAAGCCTAACCGCTGAACTCCCACACCGAAAAATGCATTCGCTATAAAGTGATGTTAATACTTCAAGCTTAAAAGAGAATAAATTTGTCACTGGCTTTAGAAAGTTTTAGTTTTAAGATGAGCGTTTTTGAAGACGAGGCAAAGCGGGGTGGGACACAGATACCATCACAAGACATCTGGGCCTGGGACAAGTGTGATCTGTACCATCTGACTGCCCGATGACCCACAGGTCACGGGACTATCTTGACCTGTTTTGACACCCAGACGCGAACTGATTTGTACAAAGGTTGGTATATCGCGAGCAGAATGAGGTGGTGACTCGTAATTTGGGTCGTTATCTGCTAATTAAACGTAACTGAAAGTAATATGGCTCTGGACAGAATTAAAGTGGGCGTGTAAAAAGTTCGTACGCAGCCATTTTGAAATAAACCTATGACGTAGTCTTTTGTTCTGCCTGCCAGCCATACGAGACGGATGTGACGTCAGAGGCTACTTCGTGTGGAGCCTCCTGGACAACTTCGAGTGGAATCAGGGTTACTCAGTGAGGTTCGGTTTATACTACGTGGACTTTGAGAGAGACGACAGGCCTCGCTACCCCAGGTCTAGCGCCGACTTCTACTCGCTGTTAATTAGGGAGAGAGGCTTCACCCCAGCCGTCCTCGACTTCCGGGCATGTGAGTTGACCTCGACATTGAGACATTGAGACACTGTTGTCGCCCTTTTCGCTCTCCTACAGTCCAAGTGTTATGTAGTCTGGGTGAGGGATAGGGTTAACAGCTAAAGTAAGGGTTAAGTAGTCTGGGTGAGGGTTTAGCAGCTAAAGTTAGGGTTATGAAGTCAGGGTTAGGGTAATATAGTCAATGTTAGGAGTTATGCGGACACAGTTATGGTTGTGAATATTTTTTAGTTTCTAACGAAAGCGATCAGTGTCAGTACTTTCATAGTTTATTTTTGAATGTTTCTAATTACACTGGTCAGCAAATGTTTTTACTGAAGTCATGTCACGAAGAAATGGATGCCAGTAATAATTGACCTCTGGTTAATACCTGTAAAAATCAAGTCATAGACTAACCCTTCTCTTACATTTACAGGTCAAACATAGGTAATGAACTTTACCAAATATCTTCTAAACGAGAGCCGATAAGCACTTGTCATGGTCATATTCGTGTTCAGCTCACCACATACACAGATTAGGACCTTTTGATGTCAGTAATAATGTCAGTGTTGACAAGTATTGTAAACTTAGTGTGTATAGTGTTCATGATTGTATACTTTGTATAGCATTAATATTGTTAATTGTATGCTTAGTTTGCGTAGTACTAATGTTATTGTGCAGTATACATATTATCTGATCAGTGTTATGTTTGTATATGTGGTTGGGGTTGTGAGCAAAAGAAAATATTCTGTCTTGGACTTCCTCCAACGGACAATAAAGTTCGATTAGATTGAAATTCCCTAACCCTACCCGAATTGATTGAAAACTCTTCGATATTTTAAGTTGATGTAGCGAAATGCTCTGATGTGGAGGCCGGCAGGGTTAGTAAGAAACGATAACAAGCTAATATGTTTGATTCACACACACGACAGCCAATCGCGCAGAGAGCATATGGACCACATTGACATCTTGCTAAAACGATGCGCAAAGATCATCAGAGATGTTATCATCAGTAAGGGATAGCAGTAAGATTGTGATGCACAGTGTTACCCTCCTGATTACCGTTACAGAGGGCAGCAGTTTTAACCAGATGATTACTGTTACAGAATGACAGTGTCTATGGTGACAATAACATTCACCCTGCTCACGACACCCTGTTTGTTCTTTGTTCTGTCAGATCCTGCTGACCGCGACACCTTTCTGTACGACCATTTCCCGCGCAACTTCTCGTGGGGCGTGGCCACGGCGGCCTACCAGGTGGAGGGCGCGTGGAACGAGGACGGTAGGGTGGTTGTTGACTAACGTGTAAGCTGTTAGCATCACGTGATGTTACAATGCCATCTATCACCATCACGTGATGTTTGTGTCAGCTATCGACATCACGTGATGAGAATATAATGTTAAAGTGTCAGCTCTGCGCATCATGTCATAAGAATGTCAGAAACTGTTGTCTTATCCTGGCTGATTATCAAACAGTTTGTAAAATGTCGCGAAAATGTTTTTTTTTTTTTTTTTTTTTTTTTGGTTGTTGTTGTTGTTGTTGCTGATTCCTATAAATAGAGAGACGGAATGATTAGTAAACAGTTTTTCGCCCATACTACAAAGAGCTAGAACATCTTTGAAACTAATGTTTCCCAAACCTATCGACAAAGAAACAAAATATCACAAAATGTTTGACATCTATTGACAAAAGGACAAAATGTAACCAAACTGCTCTAACCGTGATTCATAAAGGCAAAGGCCCCAGCATCTGGGACACGTTTGTTCATCACGGCAACCACATCGCCAACAAGGACACGGGCGATGTGGCCTGCGACAGCTACCACCACATCGCCGACGACGTCAGGATTCTGAAAGAGCTGGGGGTGAGCATGAGCACAGCTGTCGCCATAGAAACGTCCTCTCAAACGTTTCCAAATTTTAAAATGAAATATCATTATCAAGCTGTGCAAACTGTGTCAATGATAATTCAGAACTGTTTTTGCCGCTGTGTCCCATCATCGCCAAGTTTCCTGCTTTATACACCAACGTTATGGTCATGTCCTGCTTTACAACCCAACTTTATTGTCACAACCCTGTTCACAATGCCTTCACCTCACTTCCGTTGCCGTGTGTCGTGAAGGTGCAGCACTACCGCTTCTCCATCGCCTGGAGCCGCATTCTGCCAGACGGCACACCCGAGTCGCTCAACGACTTGGGGGTTAAATACTACAACGACCTCATCGACGCTCTGATCGCCAACAACATCCAGCCCATGGTCACCCTGTATCACTGGGACCTGCCACAAGCCCTGCAGGACCGCGGAGGCTGGAGAAATGAAACCATCATCGACCACTTCAACAACTACGCTCGTGTCTGCTTTGAACAGTTTGGAGACAGGGTGAGTTCACAACATTCGTCTTATTTGCTAGCCTCAGTTTCAAACGGCTGCCCTATACCGGGTCCGCTGGCGAGATGCTGTTGCGGCCCTTTGCTCCTCAAAGGAGCAACAAGGAATAAACAGTTTGAAACTAATGGCACCACGATAACAACGGGAAAGGTACAGTAAGGCCCGCACATTTATCAGTAGTAGGAGGAGCAGATTAAGACTAAAACTTAGTTGTTCGCAGCTATTCCAGAAAGTACTGGCGCCATCATTTACTAATCTACCTTATTGGAACAGTCTTCCAGAAACTGTCATAGATATATAACAATGAAAACAGACATTGTCGTAACACTACATAGTCATAGTCATAGTCATATAACAATGAAAGCAAGATACTGTTATAAACATTGCATACAGTCATATTCATGACAAAACACTTTTCTCGCCAAACCAGCCCACGATTCCCAAAGGTAAGCAAATTCAGTCATCACAATGAAAAGGAATCACAATGCAGACAAGAGCAGTTAACGAAAATCAAGTAAACAGACCTAGGCTGACAAGAAGATGAATAACAATAAAAAGAAAAGAATTTAAGAAAGGCCGACGAAATCACTTTAGGCATGACACGTGTCCTGTCAGGTGAAGCTGTGGATGACATTAGTAATGACACGTGTAATGTCAGGTCAAAGCTGTGGATGACATTAGTAATGACACGTGTAATGTCAGGTCAAAGCTGTGGATGACATTAGTAATGACACGTGTCCTGTCAGGTGAAGCTGTGGATGACATTAGCAATGACACGTGTCCTGTCAGGTGAAGCTGTGGATCACGTTCAACGAAGCTTTCGTCGTGTCCTGGCTCGGCCATGGTAACGGCGCCTTCGCACCCGGCATCCACGACCCCGCGGTAGGCGTGTACACAGTGGCCCACAACATCATCCGCTCCCACGCCAAGGCCTTCCACACCTACGACACGCACTTCCGCCATGTCTACAATGGTGAGTACACTTGCTGACCATGAGAGGAATGATCGTTTCTTTGATTTCATCAACGTCTTCACGAACCACGACTAATTTGTTCTAGTGTCAACTGTGGCAGGGTTAGACAAAGGGCAATTGTAGATGTGCACTCTGTTCAAACAGACGGATTATATCTAACTTACAAAATATTTTTAAGGGGAGTATTTTTGAGAAATCTGCTAACAAAAATAACAATACTATAATAACAATAATAACAGAAAAATACAAATGCAAACAGCATTGTTCAAAAACTTAAACAAATCCTAGTCAGCGTAAAGAAAAAAAAACAACAAAGAAAAAAAGCCCACTACACCTTGAAACCCCCCGGGTAACATCCCAGTCCCAAGCTCTGACGAAGGGGGAGAGTTTGGCGTGGGGCTGGCAGCTCCACCCTCTAAAACAATCATGCTACAGAAACAGCAAATGCAACACAAGCACAACGAGAGCCTGGACATGAAGATCCCTCTGCAGAGGGGCAATTGGTGCGTGTTAGCGAAAGCCCTCGGGAAGCCAGCTCGCTGACCCATCTTCTCACGGCCAAGGCAAAAACCAGGATAGGGACATGGAACATCAGAACCCTATACGAGAGGTAAATCAGCTCAGGCAGCCCAGGAAATGAAGAACTATTACATCAAGCTCCTCGGCCTGTGCGAGACAAGGTGGAGTGGCAACGGTAAGACCAGACTTTCGTCAGGGGAGACTATCATCTACTCCGGACATGAAGACCCTGACCATGACCACACACAAGGAGTTGCTGTACTGATGAGGAAAACAGCACAGGGAATGGCTGACTTTAGGGACCTGGCAAAACACAGAGGAAAGGAAAGTGCTGAAGCATAAGATAAACCAATGTCAGGACCAGCAGGAAAAACAAGAGCCCAGAGCAAAGTAGTGGGAGATAAACAGTGAAGTAAAGAAGAGTGCAAGAGACGACAAGAGACAGTTCGCACACAGGATGGCAGAAGAAGCAGAACAAGCAGCTGGGAAAACTAGCACAAAGAGACTATACGAAATTACAAGAATTCTGTCAGAAAGGAAAAACACCAATGCATGCAGGCCAATAAAGAATAATAATGGCAGCGTCATCACCGGCAATGCAGAACAAAGATCATGAAGGGTGGAACATTTTGATGAAATACTTAACCGACCACCACCAACAAACACTTTGGACATTGCCCCAGCCGCCGAACAGCTCCGAATAAATACCAACCCGCCAACCAAGACAGAAATCATCGAAGTCATCAACTCCTTGAATTCTGGCAAGGCGGCAGGCCCAGATGGCATTCCTGCAGAGGCACTCAAGGCAGACCCAACAGCCGCAGTTGAGATGCTACACCTTCTGCTGCAGAAAATATGGGAACAGGAGCAAGTTCCAGCAGACTGGAAGCTTGGCTATCTAGTAAACCTACCCATAAAAGGCGACCTGACACAGTGCAGCAATTGGCGAGGGATTACACTATTGTCCATTCCTAGCAAGGTGCTGACCAGAATCATCCTGAAGAGGTTGAAGAATATCCTAAACAAGAGACGGAGGCATGAACAGGAAGGCTTTGGGCAGGGTAAATCATGCACAGATCATATCGCTACACTGTGAATTATTATTGAACAGTCCATCAAATCCCAGTCGCCGCTCTACATAACATTTTGGATATTGAGAAGGCTTTTGACTCCGTAGACAGGCTCATTACCATCATCCAGCAGTTGTATGAGGACTTGCAAAAGCCGGCCGACAAGCTCTGGGCTGGAATCCACAGGCGAGGCGCAGAGTTGGGAGACCCAGACAGACTGTTATAAAGCAGATTGGTACACAGCAAGGTGGAGGCTGCTGGCATGACATGGACCCAACTGGGAAAGGACGCCCAGAACTGAATCCGATTGCGGGGTGTAGTTGTGGCCCTATTCTCCACTGAGCCTGAATAGGAGCAGGCCTGACGAGAGGGGGGGACAGGGGGGTCTGGTGTACCCGGGCCCGCGGCTGTCATGGGGGCCCGGCCTTGGTCAGTGGATTTTTTTTCTTCTTCTCCTTTTCTTTTTCTTTTAAAGAAAGGTCTAAGGACAGAACACCCAAGCATTACACATGCAGAAGTTGAGTTTCAAGTCTGTAGAATACAATTTCGGGGTGCTGGGGCCTGTCGTGAGAAGTGTAGTCAGCGGGTATCATATTCTCGCTGGACAAGCCAAGAGGTGACGGCCGCTGGACACCAAAGATTTTATCGCGTGTCAACCGCCCTGAAGAACGTTGTGCCATGAGATTGCTGGCTACAGGTGCCACTACGGGGAAGGGTGGGGTGGAGGAGGGGGCGGGCCCTGCAAGCAAATCGGACTTAACAGTGGAGATCAGGCAGGTATGTTACTGATGTGTGCACTGGCCACTCTGTGAACAAACATGGTGGGGGCCCGTCCCTGGCGCTGCAGCCTGTAAGCGAGAGACATCAAGGCTGCTTTTTTTCGTAGTTACTAAGCAACACTGAGACTTTTTTTAACCGTATCTCCATCACCAAACAAACAACTACATTAGTCTACACAGTAGATCCTTGATACAATGAGACTATATTATCATGTAATACTATCGCAGCCAGCAAAATAGAACACATTATTGCAAAACATTTTAAAAACTGCCGTCCCGCAAATATTAGGTTTATAAATTGATCACGGTGGTGTCGCGGGAAGTTTGGAGCTGGAGGAGGATGATAAAGAGGAGGCTAGCATGAGAAAGGTAATTTAAGTGTAGAGACAGTGTTCGCACGGTGGGTGGATGGCCCGGATAAAGGTAGGGAGGAGAGTTATGCCACCGGAAAGGGGAGGACTCGGACTACTGTAACTAAAGGTGTGGGACGATCGCACGACCTCCGGCCATGCACCAGCATCGCCCTGTAATAACACATCGGCCTCCGACCTTCTTTTGCTCTTTGCCAACAAAGCCCCCGGTAAAAAAGGAGATACTATCTACCCACCATCCGTCCCCCAAAGCCACCTCGGAATCTTTCTTATTGTGCGCTAGTTGTCTTCAAGGAAGCTGTCATATATGATGCTGTATACAGTCAAATCTCGCTACTATGCCACCTACCGGGACCGAGCAAAAGTGGCATAGTAGCGAGGGTTTGTAAAAACGGCTTTATTTGCTCAAGTTACTTGTCAGTCCTATGCTCTCAAGAATCGTCGGCTGGCGCTAGCTGTCTCCTCTCATTCTCCCCCTCGCCTCTTCATCCTCCACCCCTCCCAACCACATCCGCGCACCTGCATCCTGTCGCTAGTCGACTCTGTTACAAAATTGAGTATTCTTAGTTTGACGGGGCCTTGGCGGAAGTGGCGATGTCAAGGTCAGGGCGTACTGCGTCTTAATTTTTTATATATTTTTTTAATATTTTTTTTTATTTTGTATTTTTAGCATTTTAGAAGGGATCTATAAAAAAAAAGCTGGGATAGACCTAGGTGGTCGTTATTCGATTTTTTCTGAGTTGACTCCCTCCAGCTCTCCCTCTGTCACGTGGCTGTCACCCGGCCAGCGACCACCCGACCCCCACATTGCCAGCCTCCACCCTCCCTGTGTGCGTGCTATGTTCCATCCCACCTAACTGCGATGTCGCACACTACCATACAGTATAATAATCGAGTTTATTGGCAAATAGCATTTGACAAGGCAGGAACATCAGTGTCAATGAGAGTGACTAGCGTCTCAAATTGACTGACAATAATGAAGTTTGTGAGAAAAGCTCATAAAGTTTTTAGTCAGCAGGTAAAATGACAATATTAGTACTGTATAACTTTGTTGTATGAACTATTACGATTCAGCTAAAATATGCTAAACATTTCTATTTTTCTGTCATTTTTACAAAACCTTCTAATCTCCTTAAATATTAAAAGTATTAACACTTACTAGCTAACTAGTCTTTAAAACAGTTGCTTTGTCTTCTAAAACTCAGCAGGTATTTTAACGGCTAGTGACTGATGGCGGTTGAAGTCGACCGAGTTTATGCTTCGTAAAAAGTTGGATGAATTCAAAATTTCTGCTTTAAAGAGTGTGAAGGCGACAGTTCAGTTCAGATATTTTTTTACGTGTAACAGCATGCGTGTGTGTAGTTATTGTGTATGTGTGCGCGCTCGCGTGCGGTTTTGCTAAAGGAATAATATAGGAAGGGACTTTCGATAGGTGCTGCGTGTTTGTTATGTAAGTTGATAAAAATGATAACTGATGTGCTCTGCTGTTCGTCGCAGCAAACACTTTTTTTTAATGAGGTTATTAACGACACTCGATGAAGACTTGTTTAGGCATTTACTTCTTCGGTTCTTCCTTTTTACATGTAGAAGTATAAATCACTTACACAGAGAACATTTCCTTGCACGTCAGCGAGCTTAGTACAAACTCGCAGCACTTAGAACAAAAGGCTTTGTGATACCTCTACCCGTTGTTCTAATCTGTCGAGGTTTTGACATCGCTGCTGACGTAACAGTCCTTACTAAAGGGGGGGTGGGTGGGTCTGTGGAGCGGGGTGCTACAAGTCTGATCCTTTAACATCATTTGTCCTCATTTACTAACCACTCACATGTAAACAACTTTATTTTCAAGTAGTGATGTAGATCCTAGTGCACTTGTCCTACTGTTTGCAGTCTATATTTCGTTACTGAATGTCACGGATCAGTCCGTGCCTCCTTTGTTTTTTTTTTGTGGCAATTGCGCCTGAGTTTGGTGAAAGGAAATGGAGGGGGGAGCGGGGTGGCGTAGCCAGCCCTGTGTGTGTTGCCCCTCTGCGATGGACAGTCAACGGCGTAATTAGTTGACGGATATAGAGGTCGTGAACCCCACGTGAGTTTCGGACCTCACGTGCGGCTGAAAGAATGCGACACCTGGTCTAGGGGACTGGGGGTGAAGATTTAAGGCGGACCGTAGCGTCGGTCGGGGGGGGGGGGGGGGAGGGAGAAACGAGTAACAAGAGGAAGTATCGAGCAGCGAGTTGAGGGGGGGAGAGAGCCATCCAGCGATCGAGAAGCTGATTGATACAGCGGCGGCTGTTAATTGTGTTAATTGTGAGTGGAGTGTATTGATGACGGACTCGCTGTACCGTGTTTGCTACGGAGCCGCTGCTGTTGCTGTGTTTTGGGGATCGCAACTTCAGTAGAACTGCTGCTGAAGGTTCCTCGCCGAATCTGCTACTGGGAGCAGTGGACATCGCCGAGCTGAGAAGTTCCAGAGAAGAACAACCCGAGCCGACGACTATAGGCAGGCAGCATCTCATCACAGCTGGGGAGTGTTGAGCAAGTGGGCTCCACTCTCGTACTTGACAACGACGACGACGACACACCGACCGCGTGGAGGGCCGTCGCTGTCGTCTTTAAAAAGTCGTGCAATGGAGTGTTGAGGACACTGACGATTTGATTGTCCGCTGGTGCCGACAACGCAAAGTAAGACTTTTGCCTTTTGGGTTGACCTCCAGAGAGAGAGAGAGGGGGAAGGTCGTACCCCCCATTGTTTATCTCCACCGTCAACGTTAGAGGGAGAGTAAGACGGTTTACACGGACTGTGTGTATGTGTTTGATGAACATTTAATGAGTACACGGACATTGCTGGTGGCTAGAAAGGTGCTCGGAGAGACATATCGTTAGGTGTGGATTGAAACGGACATATGTATGAGAACTGTTGTAGCAGCCTGCGCGCTGCCGTAGTGTCGGTGTTGAACCAACTTAGGATGTATACTTTCTGATTTAGAACGGATAACAGTGAACTTGTGCTGTATGGTTTAATTTGACCTCCTGGAAATTCTTGTACTACAATTTATGTTTTTTTTTTAGTATTTTTTTCTTTTTGGTGTATAATAAATAACAGAACGTCTCAATCTGAAGTGATCTCTTGTCGTTCTTCGTAAAGAATGCGCAATGTCCGACTACCGGTGGTGACACTGAATGAAGTGTAAATATTGAGATTCGAATTGTAAACATACATTATATACTGGGAAAATAATTTACGATTACAAGTACAAGGGGCCCGGAGAGGTCGTCTGTCCCGGGGCCCGGGCTGGCTCTCGGCGGCCCTGAATAGGAGCAAGAAGTAAAGAACAAGAAGAATTGCTGTCTGTGTAGCCGAGTCGGAATCAACGTAAAGAATAAAGAGTATCGTTGTAAGATGTAACCATGTTCTAGTTAATCTGAAGAAGAATTCGCTTAAGATTTTTAATGTAAGACGTACACATATGCTAGTCTGTCTGAAAATATTGCTTAGCTCATTTGTCACCATGACAACGCAGGAAAGGTCGGCATCACCCTGGACATCGAGTGGAAGGAGCCGATGACGACAAGTGAAGAGGACGAGTTGGCGGCGGAGCGCGCCATGATGTTCAAGCTGGGGTGGTTCGGCAACCCCATCTACGGCGACGGCGACTACCCCGAGGTGATGAAGCGCGTGGTGGCCGAGAAAAGTCAGCGACAGGGACTGACCACCTCGCGCCTGCCCGCCTTCACCGCGGAGGAAAAGAGACTCAACAGAGGTTCAAGATGCTTTGTCATTTCTATACTTTCAACTCAGCGGTATAATTTGTCATGCAGTGTCTGTCTTATAATATTTTATAGTCAAGGTATACTTTACAATTCCTAATATCTTATTGTAAGGCTATAATTTATAATAATTAATATCTGTCAGTCAGTGTATAATTTCTAATACGTAATATCTTATAGTTTAGTTAGTTTGTTCCTTGCTGGTGCCTTGAGGAGTATAGGCCGCAGTAATATCTTATAGTCGGTGTATAATTTATAATGCGTAATATCAGGGTTGTGACCAAACCTACGGGCACAGGAGCTGGACTAACTATCCTGAGGGTAAAGGGGACACTTTTGCTTGCTCGCTTCACTGACCCTTTCGCCCTCGCATCCCCACTCACCCACGTTCACACTCCGCACGCCACTAGCAACTACTGACTCCTTTCTCGCGTGCGCAACAACTGACAGCCCGATTTACAACAAACAAATTATTTGTAATAACAAAAGAAAAAAATTAGATTGAATAATATCAAAATACAATACACATATACTAATAAAACGACCTGCAATCAGGTCAGTGAAATTTTGAATGAGCAAAAACACACTTCCCTCACAGCCCGGTACACTTCGTGGCTGTGAGTCCCGTGTACACACCTCCCCAGCCTCGCACACAGCTGAGAGCACGGCAGTGTCCTCGTGACTGACCGCCCCTCGATAACCAGTAGTGGACAGTCACACAATTGGCTCTGCACACTACTGCCACTACTGGCGGAGATCCACTGGTCGCACACCGTTGCCCCAGGCTACGAACGATGGCGACGACGTAGGATGTGAGCTTTCCGACGAACTATCCCTAGCCCACTGGCACTGCTGCTTCTCCGGTTTCCACTCGTCTCCAGACGATCAAGACCCCAGGGAGACACAGGCAAGGTATTCACTACCTCTTGCTGCTGCCCCAGGCAACAAGTGGCAGAGTTGCTGCTGATGGTTCTGACGGTGTATATGCCCTTTTGTCGTCTGCGAGGACGGAGATCCTTCCTCAGTCTTCGAGGTTCCAGACTGCAAGTTCCAGCAAGTAGCGCTACGCGTTCATGTGGAACGGGCCTCCCTCAGACAGCTGTTAGGGCGCTCATGGACTGTAGACTCCGCTAGTGCATGGGAAACTATATACCCACCTAATCACGTGACCTCAGACACAAATCTACCCGACCCTGACAAAGCTACTGCCTACATCGCTATATCCCTAACTGCTATGTCATATCCCAGTGGTTCTCAAAGTATTTCGGACCGCGGACCACTTTACTTAAGTAAAAACTATGGCGGACCACCAAGGCCTAAAATCACTCTGTACTATGAATTTTAAATTTAAATTGCTGCATTAGTTTAATTAAAATTCAAAACTAAATGTCCTTCTGTGACAGTAGTATAGTAATAAGTTGACATAAAACTACCTCGTTCTTTGTAATTAAAATGTTAATACGAGGATTGCATCACTTTAAACATCACTTTGCTGACACATGACAACTGTCAGCCGCGGACCACCTGACTTATGCCCGCGGACCTCACTTTGAGAACCACTGTCATATCCCACCCACCCCAGGGCTACGATCGCCTTCATCAATCAAGTCGTAAAAACGGACAGAGAGACTTGCCTTTGCTGTCCGCTTGTACTGACCACTGCTCACCTATAATTATCCTACCTGACTTCCAGCCTGGTTCATTACAATTTATAATACCTAATACCTTATAGTCAGGCTCTAATTTATAATAATATCTTTGAGTGAGGCTATAATTTATCACACTTAATATTCTATAGTCATGATACCCCTGATGTAGCTATGTTTAAGTGAACATCCAACTGTAATGTTTTCGTCATCAAAGACGAGCTAAATAAGTTTCAATTAATCAGTCAGGTTAGCACATCTAGCAGAGAAGTCCAGGACTCATGGAAAGTCCCATGTGCATGTATATTTACGCTGATGTTGATGTTGTTTTCTGCGGAAATTCACTTTTTAAAGGTGTTACATAAAAGAAATGTTAGCACACACAATACTTGTCCAACTTACAGAAGGGTGCAGTAGTAAGTGAGGACTGAAAAGCACTCAGACTGCTTGTACATCTTTGCACTAGTGATTATTTGCAGACTTCAAGTGCACTGTACTAACATTAGTTTATGTGAATATGCCTATTGATGTGTTCTTGCGGTTTTGGGAGCTGTGTTATATGATCCTGGAATACCCTTTAATTCCCAAAGGGTTTTGTAAGGCATGATTTAAAGCATTAGACCCAGAGGACCTCATTGGTACCGGAGCGAAGAAATACACGCTGATCTTTCCAGGTGCCTACGACTTTCTGGGCATCAACCACTACACCACCAACCTCATCAGCAACAACCCAAGCCCCAACTCGGACGCCAGCTACGAGAATGACCAGGACATCGACTACCACACCGACCACTGTTGGCAGGAGTGAGTAGCACGCAGCTTAATGCCAAACCTCCAACACGAACAACCTTTCTACCAAACACTTGAATGGCGGCCAGGGCTAAAACTGACAGGCCTGTGAATTTACCGGTACAATATCCCAAACCTTCAAACCTGAGAAAAGAGATCTAATTATAGCATTACTATGAAGACAGTTATCAGCGGCTATATCCCTAAAGTGAACTGATACAGATTATGGTATATGGCATGGGATCCTTATGTGTGTGACCATCATAACAACACATGCTATGTAGGCTTTGCTCTACAAATGTAAACCCTCCATAACTACAGTATAACAATGGCTCTGACGATTGTTTAGCGTTGGAAATGGGTGGCTACGGGTTAATCCTTGGGGCATACGTAACGTCCTTCGCTGGGTACGTGACCGTTGGCAAAATCCTCCCGTCTACATCACCGAGAACGGCCGACCAGACGTCGAGGGCCCTAACGACATCGACCGCATCTACTACCATCGCAACTACACCAACGAGCTCCTGAAAGGTCTGGCAACATTGTTGACCAATGATGAACACACCAGACATACGTTTACAATGCTAAAGTCAACTGCAGTAAGAATAGACAAGACAGAACTACAAGTAGCACTCGATTACTCAATTCTCCTATGCATGCAAACACACACACAAAAGGAAATAAGTGCAAAATTTTTGATGATTTTAGTCAGATGATAACGAAGTTAATTATGGCACATATTTTATGTTCTGCCATATAATAATAATTATAATTAATATAATTAATAATAATTATTATTATTTCTTCAGCCATAAAGCTGGATGGATGTGATGTTCGTGGATATACCGCCTGGTCCCTGATGGACAACTTTGAGTGGACATCCGGGTACACCCAGAGGTTTGGCCTGTACGCCGTGGACTTCAACAGCCCCAACCGCACCCGCAGCCCCAGACAGTCGGCGACCTTCTACAGGGAGCTCATCACAGAGAACGGCTTTGTGAAAAGTTGAAGAAGGTTCCTATGACAAGACTTTTTTCTTTACACTGTGTACTTGTTGACACTAATAAACAATTTCCTGCTCACTTACTGCCCTTTGTCTCATTCTTACCATTAACTTAGTCTTTTGTTGTCATTTCGACGAGAGTGCGCGAAACCACGATCAGAGTTCGCAAGATCACGGCGAGAGTGCGCGAGAACACGACGAGAGTGTGCGAGATAACGATGAGAGTGCTCGAGATCATAACGAGAGTTTGCGAGAACACGACGAAAGTTCGCGAGATCACGACGAGAGTACTCGACATAAGGACGAGAGTTCGCGAGAGTGCGCGAGATCACGACGAGAGTGCGCGAGAACATGACGATAGTGTGCGAGATCACGACGAGAGTGCGCGAGAACATGACGATAGCGTGCGAGATCACGATGAGAGTGCGCGAGAAGACGACGAGAGTGCACCAGATCAAAACAAGAGTTAGTGAGAGTGCGCAAGATCACAACGAGTGTGCGCGTGATCATGACGAGAGTTCGCGAGAGTGCCTGAGATCACGACGAGAGTTCACGAGATAAAGAAGAGAGTTCTCAAGAGTGCGCGAGATCACGATGAGAGAGCGCAAGAACACGACGAGAGTGCGCGAGATCATGACGAGAGTTCGCGAGAGTGCCTGAGATCACGACGAGAGTTCGCGAGAACACGACGAGAGGGCTCGAAATCACGACGAGAGTTTGCGAGAGTGCGGGAGATCACGGCGAGAACACCACGAGAGTGCGCAAGATCACGACCTGAGTGCCTGAGACCACGACGAGAGTGCGAGATAAAGAAGAGAGTTCTCAAGAGTGCGCGAGATCACGATGAGAGAGCGCAAGAACACGACGAGAGTGCGCGAGATCAAAACGAGAGTTAGTGAGGGTGCGCAAGATCACGACGAGTGTACGCGAGAGCACGACGAGAACGCGCGAGAGTGTGCGAGATCATCACGAGAGTTCTTGAGAATGCGCGGGTTCTGGTTTAGAGTGCGCGAGATCATGACGAGAGTTCGCGAGAGTGCCTGAGATCGCAACGAGAGTTCGCGAGAACACGACGAGGCTGCTCGACATCAGGAAAAGAGTTCGCGACAGTGCGGGAGATAACGACGAGAGTTCGCGAGAGTGCGCAAGATCACGACTTGAGTGCGCGAGACCACGAAAAAAGAGTTTGCAAGAACACAGAGATTGCGCGAAATCACGCGAGAGTTCACGACAACACGAAGAGAGTTAGCGAGATCACGATAAGAGTGCGCAAGATCACTACGAGAGTGCGCGAGAGTGCGCAAGATCACGACTAAAATGCGCGAGAACAAGACGAAAGTTCCCAACAGTTCGAGAGATCACGACGAGAGGGCGCGAGAACACGACAAAAATTAGGGTTTAGGGTTTAGGGTTAGGGTAGGGTTAGGGTTAGGGTTAGGAGGGTTAGGGTTAGGGGTTAGGGTTAGGGTTTAGGGTTAGGGTTAGATGAGCAGTTATCTTGTCAACTACATTTATGGACACTTCATCCCACACACTTAACACTGTAAGTATATATCCAGGTCATGTCAAGTACCAACACAGATCGTGACATCATCAACCTCCAGTATGTTACCATTAGTATCCTGTAACAACTTACAAATAGTGTCATAAGCTTAACCAGGACTTGCATGTAAAATAAAATCAAGTATAGAAAAGTAATTTTTATTTTTACTTTTAGTTCTTCGTTAACCATAAAAGTGGGAACATGGAGTGAATTTCAAATCCAATGTTACAGACTATTTAAGGTGTATACACACACACACAACCTTTTTCGACCTTTTTAGACTTTTTCGACCTTTTTGGGCTTTTTGCAACTTTTTTCGACCTTTTTCTACCTTTTAGACCTTCTTCTACCTTTTAAGACACATAAATGCCTTCTTCTACCTATTTTAGGTCTTTTACGACATTGGTTATCCTGCATATGTCTGATTTGCCGTTTTACGGCATTTTCGACATTTTTCGACTTTTTTCGACCTTTTTGGGCTTTTTGCAACTTTTTTCGACCTTTTTTGGGCTTTTTGCAACTTTTTTCGACCTTTTTCTACCTTTTTAGACCTTCTTCTACCTTTAAGACACTGAAAAAAGTCGAAAAAAGTCGAAAAATGTCGAAAATGCCGTAAAACGGCAAATCAGACATATGCATGATAACCAATGTCGTAAAAGACCTAAAATAGGTAGAAGAAGGCATTTATGTGTCTTAAAAGGTAGAAGAAGGTCTAAAAAGGTAGAAAAAGGTCGAAAAAGTCGAAAAAAATCGAAAAAAGTCGAAAAAAGTCGAAAAATGTCGAAAATGCCGTAAAACGGCAAATCAGACATATGCAGGATAACCAATGTCGTAAAAGACCTAAAATAGGTAGAAGAAGGCATTTATGTGTCTTAAAAGGTAGAAGAAGGTCTAAAAAGATAGAAAAGGTCGAAAAAAGTCGAAAAAAGTCGAAAAAAGTCGAAAAAGGTCGAAAATGCCGTAAAACGGCAAATCAGACATATGCAGGATAACCAATGTCGTAAAAGACCTAAAATAGGTAGAAGAAGGCATTTATGTGTCTTAAAAGTAGAAGAGGTCTAAAAAGGTAGAAAAAGGTCGAAGAAAGTCGAAAAAAGTCGAAAAAAGTCGAAAAAGTCGAAAAAAGTCGAAAAATGTCGAAAATGCCGTAAAACGGCAAGTCAGACATATGCAGGATAACCAATGTCGTAAAAGACCTAACGTGGGTCTCGAGAGATCGCGCCCAAAATTTTCGAGATCGTGCGAAAATTTTCGCGAAATCTCGCGAAGTCTCGTGGCTCTCGCGAGATCACGAATTTTTTTTTCGAGATTTCACGGAAATTTTGCGATAGATCGCGAGGTCTCGTGGGTCTCGACAGATCCCGCCCAAAATTTTCGAGATCGGTCGACATTGGCGCGAAATTTCGCCAAGTCTCGCGAAGTCTCGTGGCTCTCGCGAGATCACGACTTTTTTTTCGAGATTTCGCGGAACTTTTGCAATAGATCGCGAGGTCTCGTGGGTCTCGACAGATCCCGCACAAAATTTTCGAGATCGGTCGACATTGGCGCGAAATCTCGCCAAGTCTCGCGAAGTCTCGGGCTCTCGCGAGATCTCGAAATTTTTTTTCGAAAATTTCGCGGAAATTTTGCGATAGATCGCGAGGTCTCGTGGGTCTCGACAGATCCCACCAAATTTTCGAGATCGTGCGAAAATTTTCGCGAAATCTCGCGAAGTCTCGTGGCTACCGCGAGATCACGAAATTTTTTTTGGAAATTTCGCGGAAATTTTGCGATAGATCGCGAGGTCTCGTGGGTCTCGACAGATCCCGCCCAAAATTTTCGAGATCGGTCGACATTGGCGCGAAATCTCGCCAAGTCTCGCGAAGTCTCGTGGCTACCGCGAGATCACGAAATTTTTTTTGGAAATTTCGCGGAAATTTTGCGATAGATCGCGAGGTCTCGTGGGTCTCGACAGATCCCGCCCAAAATTTTCGAGATCGGTCGACATTGGCGCGAAATCTCGCCAAGTCTCGCGAAGTCTCGTGGCTACCGCGAGATCACGAAATTTTTTTTGGAAATTTCGCGGAAATTTTGCGATAGATCTCTGCGAGGTCTCGCGGAAATGGGTCTCGACAGATCCGCCCAAAAAAATTTCGAGATCGGTCGACATTGGCGCGAAATCTCGCCAAGTCTCGCGAAGTCTCGTGGCTACCGCGAGATCACGAATTTTTTGGAAATTTTTCGCGGAAATTTGCGATAGATCGCGAGGTCTCGTGGGTCTCGACAGATCCCGCCCAAAATTTCGAGATCGGTCGACATTGGCCGAAATCTCGCCAAGTCTCGCGAGTCTCGTGGCTACCGCGAGATCACGAATTTTTTTTTGGAAATTTCGCGGAAATTTTGCGATAGATCGCGAGGTCTCGTGGGTCTCGACAGATCCCGCCCAAAATTTTCGAGATCGGTCGACATTGGCGCGAAATCTCGCCAAGTCTCGCGAAGTCTCGTGGCTACCGCGAGATCACGAAATTTTTTTTGGAAATTTCGCGGAAATTTTGCGATAGATCGCGAGGTCTCGTGGGTCTCGACAGATCCCGCCCAAAATTTTTGAGATCGGTCGAATTTTCGCGAAGTCTCGCGAAGTCTCGTGGCTACCGCGAGATCACGAAATTTTTTTTTTGGAAATTTCGCGGAAATTTTGCGATAGATCGCGAGGTCTCGTGGGTCTCGACAGATCCCGCCCAAAATTTTCGAGATCGGTCGACATTGGCGCGAAATCTCGCCAAGTCTCGCGAAAGTCTCGTGCTACCGCGAGAGATCACGAAATTTTTTTTGGAAATTCGCGGAAATTTTGCGATAGATCGCCGAGGTCTCGTGGTCTCACAGATCCCGCCCAAATTTTCGAGATCGTCGACATTTCGGGCGAAATCTCCAAGTCTCGAAGTCTCGTGGCTCTGCAGATCACGAATTTTTTTTTCGAAATTTCGCGAAATTTTGCGATAGACGAGAGGTCTCGTGGGTCTCGACAGATCCCGCCCAAAATTTCGAGAATCGGTCGACATTGGCGTGAAATCTCGCCAAGTCTCGCGAAGTCTCGTGGCTCTCGCGAGATCTCGAAATTTTTTTCGAAATTTCGCGGAATATTTTTGCGATAGATCGCGAGGGTCTCGTGGGTCTCGACAGATCCCGCCCAAAACTTTCGAGATCCCCGTGCGAAAATTTTCGCGAAATCTCGCGAAGTCTCGTGGCTCTCGCGAGATAACGAAATTTTTTTTCGAAAATTTCGCGGAAATTTTGCGATAGATCCCGAGGTCTCGGGGTCTCCAGACAGATCCCGCCAAAATTTCGAGATCGGTCGACATTGGCGCGAAATCTCGCAAGTCTCGCGAAGTCTCGTGGCTCTCGCGAGATCTCGAAATTTTTTCGAAATTTCGCGGAAATTTGCGATAGATCGCGAGGTCTCGTGGGTCTCGACAGATCCCGCCCAAAATTTTCGAGATCGGTCGACATTGGCGCGAAATCTCGCCAAGTCTCGCGAAGTCTCGTGGCTACCGCGAGATCACGAAATTTTTTTTGGAAATTTCGCGGAAATTTTGCGAAATAGATCGAGGTCTCGTGGCGTCTGACAGATCGCCGCCAAATTTTCGAGATCGGTCGACATTGGCGCGAAATCTCGCCAAGTCTCGCGAAGTCTCGTGGCTACCGCGAGATCACGAAATTTTTTTTGGAAATTTCGCGGAAATTTTGCGATAGATCGCGAGGTCTCGTGGGTCTCGACAGATCCAGCCCAAAGATTTCGAGATCGGTCGACATTGGCGCGAAATCTCGCCCAAGTCTCGCGAAGTCTCGTGGCTCTCGCGAGATCTCGAAATTTTTTCGAAATTTGCGAATTTTGCGATAGATCGCGAGGTTCGTGGTCTCGACAGATCCCGCCCAAAATTTTCGAGATCGGTCGACATTGGCGCGAAAATCTCGCCAAGTCTCGCGAAGTCTCGTAGCTCTCGCGAGATCACGAATTTTTTTTTCGAAAATTTCGCGGAAATTTTGCGATAGATCGCGAGGTCTCGTGGGTCTCGACAGATCCCGCCAAATTTTCGAGATCGGTCGACAACATTGGCAGCGAAATCTCGCCAAGTCTCGCGAAGTCTCGTGCTACCGCGAGAATCACGAATTTTTTTTTCGAAATTTCGCGGAAATTTTGCGATAGATCGAGAGGTCTCGTGGGTCTCGACAATCCCGCCCAAATTTCGAGATCGGTCGACATTGGCGTGAAATCTTCGCCAAGTCCTCGCGAAGTCTCGTGGCTCTCGCGAGATCTCGAAATTTTTTTTTGGAAATTTCGCGGAAATTTTGCGATAGATCGCGAGGTCTCGTGGGTCTCGACAGATCCCGCCCAAAATTTTCGAGATCGCGCGAAATTTTCGCGAAATCTCGCGAAGTCTTGTGGCTCTCGCGAGATCACGAATTTTTTTTTTCGAAATTTCGCGGAAATTTTGCGATAGATCGCGAGGTCTCGTGGGTCTCGAAGATCCCGCCCAAAATTTACGAGATCGTCGACATTGGCGCGAAATCTCGCCAAGTCTCGCGAAGTCTCGTGGCTCTCTGCGAGATCACGAAATTTTTTTTCGGAATTCCCCGCGGAAATTTTGCGATAGATGCGAGTTCTCGTGGTCTCGACAGATCCCGCCCAAAATTTTCGAGATCGGTCGACATTGGCGCGAAATCTCGCCAAGTCTCGCGAAGTCTCTGGCCTCGCGAGATCTCGAAATTTTTTTTCGAATTTCGCGGAAATTTTGCAAGATCGCGAGGTCTCGTGGGTCTCGACAGATCCCGCCCAAAAATTTTCGAGATCGTGCGAAAATTTTTCGCAAATCTCGCGAAGTCTCGTGGCTCTCGCGAGATCACGAAATTTTTTTTTCGAAATTTCGCGGAAATTTGCGATAGTCGCGAGGTCTCGTGGTCCGACAGATCCCGCCCAAAATTTTCGACGATCGGTCGACATTGGCGCGAAATCTCGCCAAGTCTCGCGAAGTCTCGTGGCCTTCGCGAGATCTCGAAATTTTTTTTTCGAAATTTCGCGGAAATTTGCGATAGATCGCGAGGCTCTCGTGGGTCTCGACAGATCTCCGCCCAAAATTTTCGAGATCGTGCGAAAATTTTTTCCCAAGCGAAATCTCGCGAAGTCTCGTGGCTCTCGCGAGATCACGAAATTTTTTTTCGAAATTTCGCGGAATTTGCGATAGATCGCGAGTCTCGTGGGTCTCGAAGATCCCGCCCAAAATTTCGAGATCGGTCGACATTGGCGCGATCTCGCAAGTCCGCGAAGTCTCGTGCTCTCGCGAGATCTCGAAATTTTTTTTTTAGAAAAATTTCGCGGAAATTTTGCGGATAGCGATAGAATCGCGAGGTCTCGTGGGTCTCGACCGATCCCCCCAAATTTTCGAGATCGGTCGACATGGCGCGAATCTCGCCAGTCTTGCGAAGTCTCGTGGCTACGCGCGAGATCAACTGAAACATTTTTTTGGAAAATCGCGGAAATTTTGCGATAGATCGCGAGCGTCTCGTTGGTCTCGAAGATCCGCCCAAAATTCGAGATCGGTCGACATGGCGCGACATCTCGCGTCTCGCGAAGTCTCGTGCTAAGTTTTTTTTTGGACGCGAAATTTGCCGGAACAGATTTTTCTGAGATCGGTCGACATTGCGCGAAAATCTCGAAGTCTCGCGAAGGTCTCGTGGTTCACGAAAATTTTTTTGGAAATTTCGCGGAAGCGATAGAATCGAGGTCTCGTGGTCTCGACAGATCCCGCCCAAAATTTTCGAGATCGGTCGAAACTTGGCGCGAAATCTCGCCAGTCTCCGAGTCTCGTGCACCGCGAGATCAAAATTTTTTTTGAAATTTCCCTACGGAAATTTTGCGATAGATCGCGAGGTCTCGTGGGTCTCGAAGATCACCCCCCCTAAGCCCAAAATTTCGAGACGTCGACTTGCGCGAAATCTCGCCAATCTCGCGAAGTCTCGTGGCTCTCGCGAGATCACGAAATTTTTTTGGAAATTTCGCGATTTTGCGATAGATCTGCGAGGTCTCGTGGGTCTCGACAGATCCCGCCCAAAAATTTCGCCAAGTCCTCGAGAGTCGTACAGATCATTTTTTTGGAAAATTAGCGATAGATCAAAAGAGGTCTCGGGGCTCGGAGGATCGCGCCCAAAATCGCCAGCGCACGAAGTCTCGCGTAAGTCTCGTAGCTCTCGCGAGATCACGAAATTTTTTTCGAAATTTCGCGGAAATTTTGCGATATGATCGCGAGTCTCGTGGGTTCCTCGACAGATATCCCGCCCAAATTTCGAGATCGGTCGACATTGGCGCGAAATCTCGCCAAGTCTCGCGAAGTCTCGTGTGTTACCGCGAGATCACGAAAGTTTTTTTCGAAATTTCGCGGAAATATTTTGCGATAGATCGCGAGTCTCGTGGTCTCGACAGATCCCGCCCAAATTTTCGAGATCGGTCGCACATTGCGGGAAAATCTCGAAATCTCGCGAAGTCTCGTGGCTCTACCCCCCGCGAGATCAACGAAATTTTTTTCGGAAATTTCGCGGAAATTTGCGATAGATCGCGAGGTTCTCGTGGGTCCGAGGATCGCGCCCAAAATTTTCGAGATCGGGCGAAAATTTTCAACGTAAAGCTCGCGAAGTCTCGTAGCTCTCGCGAGATCACGAAAATTTTTTTTTCGAAATTTCGCGAAATTTTGCGATAGATCGCGAGGTCTCGTGGTCTCCGACAGATCCCGCCCAAAATTTTTTCGAGATCGGTCCGACTCTGGCGCGAATCTCGCCAAAGTCTCGCGAAGTCTCGTAAGCTCTCGCGAGAATAAACGAAATTTATTTTTCGAAATTTCGCCGGAAATTTTTGCGAATAGATCGCGAGGTCTCGTTGGGTCTACGGACAGAAATCCCTGCCCAAAATTTTCGAGATCGGTCCGACATTGGCGGAATCTCGGCCAAGTCTCGCGAAGTCCACGTGGCTACCTGCGAATCACAGAAATTTTTTTGGAAATTTCGCGAAAATTTTGCGATAGATCGCGAGGTCTCGTGGGTCTCGAGAGATCGCGCCCAAAATTTTGAATGTGCAAATTTTTTCAACGA
>NC_037593.1:0-30424 GCF_003073045.1 Pomacea canaliculata | reverse complement strand
AGAGTCAACCTCCTTGGGGTTCAGGTCATCTGCTTATTCTTGAGAGGCGGAGAGCAGCGATGTCTACCATGGTAGGGGCGGGGTTGGGTTTCAGGGCTTGATGGTTTGCGAGATGCTCTTGTTTTTTCCTTTTTTTTTTTTTTGGGGGGGGGTGAAGGCACCCGGGTGAAAATGCTGGGTACCTCCACCCAAGTACTTTGATGCACAGGCGACAACACAGCGACAACGGCGATTGTTAACAGTCCATGAAAGGTGCGCACACTGATACCGGACTGCGTCGTGCCCTGTAGGGTGCGTTTCAGCTCGGGAGGAAGATGACCAACAGGTTGAGATAATGATGGGACGTCATCGATGTAGACGCCTGCAGCTCAGTTAGCCGCCAGAGGGGGTGCAAGCCTGACGTTTAAGCCGCTCTTGTCTGCAGAGCTGGGTGGTGTTTTTGCTCTGTAGCTCTATGAATGGCGGCGGGAAGGCGAGTGAAGACTCTTTATTCCCAGCGTTTGGAAGCATAGTGTCTCGCCCAACACGCTTGTTTGTCAGCATCGGCATCACAAAATTATTTTCAACGACGAGAAGGCTCAGGCTGAGCACGATTTTTTGGATCTTCTCCATTGATTGGAGGCGATGGTGGTGCGGCGGCGGGGGGCAGACCGGGTGTGAGGCAGTGGCGAGTGTTTGCTCTCCGGCCAAAGGAAGACGGTGGACTGGGGGGCTAATGATGCCCCAAGCTTCCTCTAAGCAATGAAGAGTCTGATGAAGAGACTTCGCTTGCTAAAGACTCGCTTGCCAGCAGTGTCCTCGTGTGGTCGTCATTCATGAATACGTCAGCCATTTCAGCCGCTCGTCTCCTATGTCGTTGAATAGACCGCCGCTACCCTGCTTCTTGTCGTTGTCATGGTGAAGTTTAATCCAAAAGAGCATGGGGATGTGTTGAATTTCTTAGACCCGAGGTAGGAAAGTGGTGAACAAATGTTTTACAAGAGTCGCCACCGAGTTTAATCGGGTGTTAAGTTGGGGTGGAGTGACGAGAACTCTTTGAGGACGATGATTGTGTTAGTATTTATATTTTTATTGCCGCAGTTGATGATGACTGATGTGACAGCCGGAAAAACACATGTGTTTGATAAAGTCTGAGTCGCAGCGCCTGACTGCACTGAGTTTAACAGCCGCCTAACGGACAGGTGACGCTGCTGCCAGGTGATGAAAACAACGCAAATAAAAATCCCGCCAGTTCATGGACTGGAAGCTGTTCGCAGCAGTCGTGGTACGGCTCTCCGGCTTGGACGCGGAATTACGTCGGAAGTAGTTAGTTCGACAATTCGGATGATGTAAGATAACCGCCCGCGACGTCGGTCGCCTTATGACAGACCTGCTTTGCTCTTTCCATCGCAGCCTCTTGCCATATCCTGTGTTAAATGTTCTCTTTCCGGGTCACGAGGTCACAGCTATCACAATACCTTACATTGCAAAACAATTGATATGGATCGTATTAAAAATATAAATATATAATCGTAAACTATTTTAATGGAGATTCAGTGGCCAAAATGTTTTAACGAGTGCCACGACTTTATCTTAATGTTAATGAATACAATACAAACAAGACGAGCAGTCAATAACAACGACTCTCACGTTGTAGAAACTACTCTAGGAATGAGAATAATGCATTTTCAAATTGACGACGTTGCCTCTTCCAACAACACACAAACAAAAACACGCGTTTATTTTAATAGGCAACAGTTAAAGATTGGTGTTGCTGAATTGATTGTGTTTAATTATCGTGGTTTATTTTTTTGTTCCAAAATCTTTTGTTCCTAAACGGAGGTCCAGGCACCTGCTACATGGCTGCACCTGTGGTCACGTGTACAGTGTCGTACGTTTCGGAGTTTGATTGATCACACGTTTCAGCCACTCACTGGAAGGGAAGATTAACAAATCGTCAATCACACCAGTGTAGCCTTTTACGCAGGGTAATGCTTTAATGGAATGATGGTAGCAGAAATGGCGTCTTCCCCACTTCACCTGCTCACCCTGCTCTCCATCGGATTTGCCATCGGCATCGCACTGCACAGTGTTTGACGTCTCGCAAACCCTCGCGTTTCTGACGGTCTCGGATCACTTTCTGAAGAGTGGGAGCTTGTGGAACGTAGTGGGGAAGATGGGGAGGCGGGTATACTGGGCGACGATTTGCTGGAGACAGGGTAGGGAAGGTCGCAGGTTTTTCATGGTGCGGGAGAAAAAGGAATGAAAGAAGAGGATTTCTGGCTGCTGTCGTCTGTTTGCGCAGTTGCGGTGCGGACTGACGCCGGCCGCCCTTGTGGAGCCTGAGCCGCACTCACGCGGGCGAGGCCGTGCAGCGCGCGCCCTATTTGTTTGTGGAGAAAGCGAGCTCGCAGAGGGTCAGCGGAAGCACCGGCCTTCTCTCAGCCTCCGCTCTCAAGTGGCAACTGCGACTGAGCTGCGCTGAAAAGGTGGATGGGCGCAGGGAGGATGATTGATGAATATGTAATGCACGCCATGCAGGCAATGAGGCGAATTAACGGAACAAACATGTTCTACGTCGAGAGAGCACGCATGCACCGCGATAACGCGACACAGACACACGGCGAGAGAAAAGTTTTACATTCAATTTCCGTCTGGTGGATTTCTCTTTCTTATTCTCTGCGAGTTCTCTGCTGGTAGATGATGAACACTTAGCTGCGACGGCTACTGGTTGGCAGCGCTGGGCACGTCGCTTGGCTGTCTTCCGTTAATGGATAGAGAGGGGGGTGCTTTCATGAGGTGACACAAGGGACACAGGAAAGGAACAAGACACAGGACACAGGAATAGGTACAGAGCGACTGTCGCTGGCCCACCTCCAGAATCACCAGTTTAATTGGGTGAGAACAGTGGCGTCACGTGCGAAGCAAGAGGCGGTTTGTTAAGGGAGAGCGCGAGCGACACACTGGAGAGGAAAGGATTTGTTTGCTCACTTGGCAGCTTGGTTCCGATGAACCACTTGTGTTTCTTCACAAAGAACAAGAGGCGAGGGGGGACTGCAGTTCCGGAAAGCTGGAGAGAGTTTTGGTGTGGAGGGGTGTGGAGACCTGGTGCTGGAGTGCGGTTCAACGTGTTTTTGCATGACGGAGGGTGTTTGGTGCTGCCAGCACGTGTGACGTAGCTGCTCGTGGAGTGACGCACAGAGAAACTACTTCACAAAGCCCTCGGGACGCGCCGAGGTGGCGCTGGCAGGTGTAGAAGAGATGGAGGATCTCGGTTTAGGAGAGGTGAAAAAATTTTCAAAACAAAAGAGAATGAGAAAATGAAAGAAAAAACGACAAGATTTTTTAAACGCCCGGACCGGACACTGGCTTCTGTGGAAAGTAACGGCTACCAGACGGACTTGTACCGACCACCTCTCACACCAACCACACCACCACCACCACCCACAGGCTGGGGAAACCCAGGAGAAGCAAGTGGGTCGCGACTTTAATATAGAAATAACACTTTCATCTTGTGTGGATTTACTTTTTACAAAGAAAATTACTTTCGGTTTTGAAAAAAAAAAAGTTCGGGTGAGTAGATTTGAGAGACTTGCAAGTGTTGAGAGAAAACTAAAAACTGAAGCTCATTTTCTCCTTCGTTCATTTTGCTTCAATTTGGTTTTGAACAAATTCTCCCATGACGATGTGCTGCCACTTAATCTGCTGCGGAATAGTGTGTGGTGCGTGAGAAATTCGTTTCGACAAAAAAAACTGGAGGCGACAGAGAGAAATTAAAGACTAGGAGACGGCAGACATCAGTGGTTGCTAAGGCAGCGAAGGGAGGGAAAACACACACGTAACAAGACACGCCAACCACAACGAGAGAGGGAGGAGAAAGAAAGAATAAATAAACAAAGAAAGAAAGTGTTTCTAAGCACAGAACTTGAAAAAGTCGATATCGAAGGCGATGGTCACGTGATACATTGGCTTGCGGCTATTGGTCGGTTTGTTTTTTTTTCTTTTTTGTTTTTTTTTTTTGTTGTTGTGAGGTACTGTATGTGTCATCATCATAACGAGGATCATCACATCGCTAGTATTTCTGTTTTACCCATCATCTCTTTCATCACTTTGTCCTCGATTAGCAGTCTACTCACTCACTAAGCTGTTTACATCTGAAATTTACCGTTATTTATTATCTGACAACAATAACACTAATGTCAAGAGCAATAACGATAATAATTAATCCCCAAAATAACAAAACAGTGATAACGATAACAATACTGGTAATAACAATTAGAGTACTAACGATAGTAATACGATGAGAACAATAACGATAACAACAATAAGATAAGCATCGGCTCATTAGCCACGTGACTGCAAACATCGTGATGATGGTCGCCACGTGCCGGACAAAGAATAAACAGATGACAACATTCACCGAAAAGGTCAAATGATATCTCAGTCACATAGTCAGACCTCGGGTAGCAGACAACGTAAGCGTTGATGTACCCGAGACCCGTGTTACATCCTCTGGGGGTCAGGAAGTAGACGGGTAGTCGATGAGTGGAGCGTACCCGCTTATTTCCCTCAGGTGTCGTGTGGGTGCGACACCCGGTGTCCGCCATTCCTGTGTCGTCACGAGGGCTGGAAGTTGGTGTGGAAGCGAGTGAATATTGAGATTAGTCGGGTGTGCGAGCGGGGTGCACTCGGATCAGTTACACGAGAGCAGGGCGAGGGCTGTCCACCCGTGCGTAGCGGCACCCGGTGCTCGTCACGCTTACAAACTCCCAGCGAACGAGGGACAAGCGAACTCGCCGATGATTGATGAAAATTAAAGCTTTCTGATGTTACAGCCTACAGTTGCACCGCCAGCCATTGTGGCATAATCGAACTCGGGTATTGGCTTTGTCAATCAATGGCGTGTGTAGCTCATCTATCTCCTGCTTCCACCTCCATGTATGAGTGCGCGTGCATGTGTGAGTGTGAGTGAGAGTGTGAGTGTGAGTGTTTGTTCGCGCATGTGTGAGTGTATATGTATTTATGTGTGTGAGTGCGTGCGCGTGGAGGGAGGCAGGACGAGGTCGGGTGTGACAAGCTGGGAGCAGATGAAATGTTTCAAACAAAAGCGGGTGGAAGGCGAGGATGCTGAGAGGAGCAACATCATCTTGACGAGGCGACTCGCTCCTACCTCTCCGTTGCGCCACGTCACGCATTACGTGGGATCGATGGCCGCTAGAGGGCGGTGCTATGGAAGAAATGCCTCACCCTCTTACTTGTCTGGCCTTCCTACCTTTCTTTCACTCAGTCACTCACAGATGCGCACATAGACACACACACACACAGTGACTGCACACACACACACACAGTGACTGCACACACACACACACAGCTGTATATAAGGTCACGTGAGGTCAACGCTGGTGTGAGACCTCCATCAGTCATGGCGTGCATGATGTAACATCACTTATTTATAGCTCGTCTAATTTGAGGAGACTGTGCGAGCCTAGTTGTCGTCGGTAATTAAACTGATGTACTGGGGGAGAGGGCGAGGCCTGTCGATGCCGCCGTTCTGTGCAGCGCGTGGGGGGCTGGGGGCAGTCCCTGGGGGGGGGGTGGGGAAAGGAGGGAGGGCCACAGACTTGTTATAGTCTGTGGGGGGAGGGGAGAAAGGTGACACTGTGGGCCACTTGCTGGTTGATATGGATGTGGGGTGGATGGGATGGGAGGTCTGAGCATGACATTAGCGCTGAGAGAACCTTCATGTACCCGACATGTTGGTCTTGTCACACCAGGTACCCTGTACATCAGGATGCAGGCCTGTTGTTTGTTATATTTATTGTAATCAACTGTTTAGAAAATCAAGAATTTGAAAAGCTGCCTTGTAAGATTTCCCGACAATGTTTTTCTTCAGTTCAGGTACATCAGGTGTCGGGGAAGTGGAGATACCACCCGGGGTGTGTTGCCTCGTCACGCCTCGTGTACACGGTAGTCTGAGGACGGTTTGTGCAAAAACAAGATTTGTTTTCCTTTCTCGAATGCCTGGTCTTTAATTTTCTGGTTGCTTCTTAGACAAACTTCGATGTTCGTTGCGGTTGTAAAAGAAACAAAAAATCACGTGCAAACTATGACTTGGAGTGCATGCTGACAAACCGTCCAGTGCGCATGACCAAGATGGCCGACTGATGTGCTGACAGTTGTGATAGATGCTGTACAGAATCATGCTCCGTGCACATAGATCATCCTCACGTGCTTGCCGCCAGACACTGCTCGCCATCTGTTTTGTTGTTGGCTCTAACCGGGTGGTGTGACAGGCGGTGATTTACTCCATGTCCACAAAGGCGCGCGCACGCACGCACGGACATGCGCGCTGACTGGTCAGACATGCAGCTGCATGCACGCGGAGGATTTCTGTCAGCCTCTCCCACAGATTAAACAGCGGAACAAGAGCAGCTGTGGAAACCACTGGAGTGGAGAGCTTCCTAAGCTCCTGTAACACACCGGCGCCACCCGAGCGTGAAGCTGCCCAGCGCTCGGCCATCCTTCTTACGTCACGCCTGGCTTCCACCCTGACAGGTGTCCAACACTTGACTGGCAATGAAACGATGCCATGCCTCACCTGCTGCCACCCCTCGCACCCTCACCCCAGCCCCATCCTCCAGTCCTCGCGGCGTGCGCTTGTCACGTGATCGCCACAATGGCGGAGCAATTGAATTGTCAGGACAACGAATTGGCGGGACAAGGAAAGTGTTTTAGTTCCATCGAGTAATGTTTAACATCAAAACCACTTGCAATGGACGACAGCGCCGATTGTTTCTCCAGACTGATAAGAGGGTCACGTGACACCCGCGGGGCTGCGCGAGAAGGAGCGGGAAAAGGGGAAACAACTCCGCTGAAATGAATGTCAAAGGTCGCGCGCATGCCATTAACCGGTCGACAGCATGGCTGCGGTGAAAGTTTAAGTGAAGGTAATCGAAAGTGGGGATTTTTTTTATTATTTTAATACACTTTAGCGGCTTCCTGTTGCTGCAAATTACGATGGTGGGAGGAAAAAAAATGGCGTCGCACAGCAAACAAGGGGAGACAACCAAAAACGAGTCACGTGGTTTAGAGAGAACGTTTGGTTACCTGTTTAATGGGAACTTCCGCTCGCAGTTCACTTGCAGGCAGATACAGACCTTTCATACCTTTCTCTCAATCGTTCCATTGTATCAGCGCGCGCAGTGAAAGCTCGGGAGGAGAGGCGGACTGTGATGGCGACCCCCCGACCAGCAACTTGTCCAGTTCTGAAAGACCCCGAGATAATTCAATCGTTGAACCCGGCACTCTGTCTTTTCTCCTTTTCCCTGAACTCCGCTTTTTCCCAGAACAAATTCCACATTAATAATAATAGACGCACGCGCACACGCGCGAAGAAATGAAGCCCTCGATAAAGCACGAGACGAGAAAAACAAAAGCTTGTATCGACGACAGAGGCGACCATCAACGAGGGGCGAACACGAAGAAAGGGAAATGGAGGTTAGCGGAAGGGTTAGCTGGGGTGTGAAAGGTATTTCCAGGTGAGTTCTGAGACCAGAGTTGAAAGCTTCGATCGTTCTCACGGGTAGAAGAGAAAAGGTGCAGGTGATGCGGACCACGGAACCCGAACTCCGCCTTCATAACCCGAGGGGTTACACTTGATCATCTGAGGGTCAAACTTGATCACCTGAGCGCCAACTGTCTGCTGGCACAACTCCACATTCCCCCTACTCCACCGCCCTCCCACTGTCACACGCGGGTTTGCATACCCATGGTGTTAGTATCTCAAAGAACTAGTCGGGTGCAGTCACATGATGGATATGACTCAGTGCAGTGTACGTGTCCTATCATCTCGGGTCGAATACCCGTATCTCATGTTAGAGATACATACCTGCAGGTCAAGGTTTAGCAACATTGACCTTAAGATTGTACATGGATCATGGATACATTTATAGTGTCAAGGCCTCAACAGGTAGGGTACCTGGATGCTATGTTAATTAGCTTATTGGTGTACACGCGTGACGTCACGGGTTGACCTTCCTGTACTTAATGGTGTTTGTAGGCGTGTATCTCGGACTGAAAATAGACATTCCCCCAAATGTGGGTAAACAGCATCTTGCACTGAGGCTCACACTGTCACTGGGAAAAATTGGGAGTTCGATCACGTGACCTTTTCTACATCATTCCGCGGCTTTGACACGATTTGCATTCTGACTTGACACGGTGTCACAGTCACACGAAAGACGATAGAATGAACAGGGAGGATCTGGTGCATGACACTTGGAATGATGATTTCGGTTTTTCTATTTCCAGACGGGGTCAGCCGGCAAAACAATATTTCCGCTCTTGACCTCAGCCTCAAACCCACAGAGATCACGTGACTTCGTGCCTACCCAATGGTCTTTGATTTGGCAGATTTTTGTTTCGATTCAAACATGACACTGTGAAGACAACCTGCATCTTGAATGTTTCATCGTCGGGACAGACAAACGAATCGTCTAACCTCTCAGCCTCACCTTGCTGAACTGACACAAGCGAGCAGACGGGAGGGGCGGCGGTTGGCTCAAACCGTCAATAATGGAGGAGTCACGTATCGCCAAAAAATCATAATTTTCATGTCCATAATTTCTCTCAAAGCCTCTGAAGCGAAGATTTCCCGGGGGGAGAAAATCTCGTTTAAAATGCTGGACTACAATTATCAAGCTCAGCAAAAGGAAAGGAATAAAAGACAAGGAGAAATAAAACACCTTTATTCATCCCCAGAAACACAAATTCTGACAGGACAGCGGCTGCTGCATGGCTGCACTATCTGCTGCAAGAAAAGGAAGAAACAAGTGCAGGAGAGAAAGTAGTTCCCGCTATGGTGGAGTGCACGTGACACAAGTGCCACACTGTCACACACCTGCCCGGCGGGAGAGTTGTCGAACTTCCTCTCAGCACAGATGGCGCTGCCTACATTTCCCTCATTTTCCCCCATTTTCTTTCTTTTTATTTTTCTGGTCTCTTCACTTGTTTCTTTTTTTTTCCAATTTTTGTCAAAGTGAAACGTTTGTCGACCTCGCGTGCATGGCCTGCACTTACAGGGGTCGTCAAGTGCAAGTCCTCGTGTTGCCGAGCGGAGGTCAGTACAAGACACACGTCAGCATTGTACACAGATAAGTGTAGGGGTCAACTCTTCAGCCAGTGGAGGAGCGGGGTCAATATGTTAATTAAAATATCTGTTGACGAGCTCGAGTGGAAACTTTCCGTGCAGGTTGATGTCAGCAGGCGTCTCCACAGCGGAAATGTTTGAGAAACAGCATCGGGCACTGAGGTTCATTTGTTCATTACATCACAATGAACCTCGCTCTTTTGAAGTCGGACTTTTATGTTTCTATTTGTTTGTTTGATGTGTTTTTAACTCTAATGCTTGACACCAATATTTAGTGCCTGAGAGTTTAAACCTCGCAGAAACGTCTTTTCCTCCCTCCACTGACCGCTGTCCATCCTCTGTATTAGTGTTATCTACAGTCTACACTAATCATCCTCCATCCTCTGTATTAGTGTCATCTACATCGTACACTAATCATCCTCTGTTGCTCGTCTGTTTCTCCTCACCCATCGTGTTGCCCTCGGGAGAGAGGTCCAGCACAAGACGAGGTCTCGCTTCTAAAACTTCTTTCTTTTCTTCATTCTTTTTTTCTTTTCATCTTGTTTTGCTTATCTGTTAAATACTGATTCATTAGCTTATTTTTAAATTAAATATTTATTTTTTTTGCTGCATCCCCTTCACGCTGTGTGTGTGACAGTGTCACATTCCCCACTGCCCATCATTAAATCGTTTGACGAGGTCGCACACTACTCATCAGCCACAGACATATAACTGCCTGCAGTTCTTTCTCCCCTCAGGAACCGGTGGACTGTGTGATGAGGAATTTGAGAGACAAGAGAAACACAAAACAAAGGCTGAGCGCTAGAAGAAGTGTTGACGGTGTGGTGTGTAAAGCAATTGCGAGAGTGAGCGCGCGCAGTAATGAAAGGGCGGTAAATCACATTAAAAACATTGCGCGCTGAAATTTAATCCCCCGCGTATTCACGCAACAAGCTTTGTTAGAGAATGTTACCAGTTAATTAAAGAAATGGCAGCGCCCTCTTCCGCACGTGAGGTGAAGGCCACCTGCGTGATCTGCAGGATGGCAACATGGAGTTGCTTCCCCTCACGTCGGACGCACGTGCAGTTGCCTCCCCTGCAACCCTCCCCCACCCCCACCGGTGCATTCTCGTCAGAAGCACGTGAGGTAGACACCGCCGACCGCACACATTTCTTTCTGCCACTGCCTTCTGGCCACGCCCTCCTTTCCCAGCATGCCCTGGGGACCCGGAGACGGAAGTCCGCCTTGACGCATGTCAAAGCCGGGCTGGGTTCTTGTTTTCAATTTTTCTTCTTTTCCTGGCTTCGTTCATGCCGGGCATGTCTCATGGGCTCGCTGAAACTGATGTACGCGATCTCGCCAGCGCTCGGCCACAAAAACAAGTCATCGCGTTACATACGGGCTCTGTGGCCTCGCGTTACATACGGGCTTGTGTGCCCTTGCGTTACATACGGGCTCTGTGGCCTCGCGTTCAACGCCACATCCTTGTATCGTGTATTATCCGCGGCTTACATGGCGTAGCATTACATCCGGGTTCTGTAGGGGTTTGAATGATATGTTGTTGTTGTTGTTGTTAGCGCCTGGTGACAGGTGGAGGCTGTGGCGAGTTTACAGGCGGATCCACCCGATAAACGTGTTCTGCGCATGACAGTATGTCTGCCAGCCACGGGCACACAACTCTGGGGTCCATAGAGTTATCGTCTCTTTGACATGCGCGAGCTTGACCGGCCTGTAAGTAGCTACAGCCTCGACATGAAATCCAGCCTTACTGCAGGTCTCTTCTGTTCCTTACGCAGGGTTCAGGGTAAGGTCGGGGTCAAAGTTTACTTTTCTTGTCAAGCTTTTCCTCTGTCTTTTCCTCCAACCCCACCGCCAGGTGGCTCCAGCCTTCAGCGACGTCATCAGCTATGGGGTCAGCATCGTGGTTCACAGAGGGTAAAGCTCTGTACTCAGGCCTTGTCATTAATTTCATATTGTGTGCCGAGGTTTCACGTGGGAAGTCACAGCGGCTCCTGTTGCTCCGGAAGTGAACCAATGAGTTTTGTCACGATTAAGAAGTTGTGAATGAGTGTGTAGACTGTAGACTGTGTGTTGTGAGACTAAATGTCAGGGGCAGCAACTGAGGCTGGGACTGAGCTGTGGCTAGGTGGCGCTGTGCACGTGCAGGGTGTGTGGCAGGCTTTGCTAGGATCAGGGTGGGCGGACAGGGTGGCTGGTGACTCGTTCCTGTGTCAATCTGCGTTAGAGTGAGCGGACAAGTGCACAGACATGTGACTGGATGAGCACAGTTTACATCGCATGAACAACCTGACCTCACAAACAGCAGTGGGCATGCACGCACACACACACACACAAACACACACGCACACAAACACACATGCACACACACATATCAACACACACTCATACATGCACACACACGAACGACGATTTTGTTTTGCGACGACTGCCTGCTATAAATATTAGGAAGATTTTGTTTTCGCCGGTAAGTAGTGTTCAGTGTCACAAGACGAACACAAACATTTTGATCACGTGACACTCATCGTCCCTGTCACCTCCCCTTACTCACAGCCTTCCCTTCCCTGGTGTAGTGATGTTAATGACAATGGAAACATTCAGTAACGGCGGAATCTTCCAGATGTGTAGGAGTGTCAACAGCAGACGATTGAATGTCCACAAGAGTGCAGAACACGCTAAGTTGTCTGCCCCTAGACAGGTGTGAATAACCTCCAGGTAGCACCTGTATCCCTTCTCCAGATATACAATGTACACCTGTGAAAAAACAGGTCAAGCACTAAAGACACTGACCTCCCAAATGTTCACAGATACACTTCCGTTGACATGGCGACATCCAATGGGAGAGCTCGGCACACGTAGACATATAGACACATAGACATGTACCTGTTGTCCAGACTACAGTCATTAGGAGAGTTGAGACCACGTGTTAATTAGTTAATTAGTATCCATGGACACCTGTGACTGACAAGGTGTGATCTCACGTTGCGCATGTCCGTGTTTCAGGTGGGTATGTGGACACCGAGAGCGGAAGCGGGTATCTGTGTTTTAAAATCGTTTCCTGTGCCGAGCTCACCCGGGGATTTGAACAAAATGTTTTGCACCGGTGTACACCTGATGGCGGTGCATGGCTGCCGGGTGGAATCAATGGAGATCAATGTGTCCGGGTACAAAGACACTAAACCCGAGTGTATTTACTTTCGCCCTGAGAGAAGGAGGAACAATGGGAGTCGTGCGCACTCCTGGATGTGAGTGACTGACGGGTACTGGGCGAGGGTAGACTCCGACATGTTGACAGTTCCTACCCGGGCTTTGTACCCGTGTGTGCAGCTGACGTTGGCGTATTAAGGACAAGCTTGATGACTCATGGCGACGATGTGAATGAGCGAGGACACGGACCACACCTTGTGCTCACTCTGTCTTTGCATCAATTAGCAGACATCGACGATCGCTGTTGACTTTGCCGACGACTTTTTGTGTTGTTGCGACCGTTGAACAATTTGCTGTACGTTGGCGAATCGTGTTGTTGTCCTCGACATTGTCTCACAATCCACCCGGTATTTCCCACCTCTCTACCCGACAAAGACAGTCACCGCCCCTCGCCCACCTCGCTCCCAGACATCACCGCGGTCTTCGTCATCATCAACTTCATCACAACATCTCCTGATCATCTGTCATCGTCCCTCGCATCTTCCGCAAAGTTGTCGACCTTTCACTGGCTCTCGTGGGTTAGAGAATCTGAGTAGGTGTTGGGTAAAACCGGGTGGGAACGTGAAGATGCGTGCACCACGTGCACTGCCTTAGTGGGAGGGACTTGCCCCCGAGTTTAACACACGTGGGCAGGTGAGATGGTTAGTGGCAGGTGCAGCACATCAATTCATCAGGTAGGATGGACACTGGGCCTGTTGACGGGTACACCTACCCAGACTGGCACAAAGATCATACTTCTGTGATGGTTGGCTGGTTGATTGATCGACATGCTCTCATCATTTATTGATGTCTAACAAAATCAAAGTTTTAAACAGCGAGGATGTGCAAAAAGGGAAGGAAGCCACCCAGGCAGTACCCGCATCAGTTATAAAACGTCTGACAAACTAAGACGAGATATTGATGAGATTTTTAATGGACATTGTCACACCATCCGCACTCGACAGCCACAGAAAATTAAAAGCAATTAGAGAGAGGATGCTAACTGTTGCTGACAATCGAATGTAACGGACATGTTTGAACAAACGGACTACAGTGGGGTGCATCTCTCCCCTCCCCTCCCCTCCCCACCCCGCGATAATAGCGCTTTCCACGGATGACGTCACGATCTAGCCGCGCAAGGGCTTCTGGGAATGCAAAGCGGACAACTATATTCCCCGCATGTACTACACTAGCGTTTGCAGCGAGTGCGTTGCTGTGCAGTTTTTTGTTCCAAAACAAAAACAAAAACGTGAGCGTGTAAAAAAATACAGTTTCAAATTGGAAAAATGCAAATGGAGGCGGTGGTTTTAACGGAGAAAGATGTACCTGGAGCCTTCCTTGTCGGCGATCCCTCTGCATTGGTGTGCTGTTCAACTGGGTGGAGTGTTTCAACACCTCTTTCAACACTCTCTTGACTCAGAGCACATTCCTCTGGAAATTCTGTGATGTGATGTGTAGGTGTGCATGGGAATGATTTTTTTTTTTAATTGGAAAGAGAGCACACCTCCCATTTAAATTGCCCATTGGGACTAATAAAGTTGGTTCGTTATTATTATTGTTATTTTTTATTTTTGAAAACTATCGGTTACATTCAAGACCCTTTGCAAATCAGATGCAGTTTTTTATTTTTTATTTTTCACTTTGTTTCCTATGAAGCAGAAACAGTATTTGTAACCTATAATATTAATTCTATAACAGATTTATTTTACAATGCTTTTCTGTCATATGCCCCTGAATGAATTGATAGGTTGACTCATCATTTTAACACCAAAAATTCTTTTCAGTCTGTTTTTGGTAAAATACTCCCACATTTCTGTCTTTGACCAATACATGTGGTACATTAGCATTTCACTTGCTTTTAAATACATAAGCTACTCTGAAAATTTACCAAACAGCATCCAACAAAAACCATTTGGGAGGCAACACAACTGATACTTAGGGGGATAGTTCTACTGAGAAGCATGAACTTTTTCAGTCTTTCATTAAAGCGTTCTACATGAATTCTTGCCTTGGCTACCCTCCTTGTATCCATCTCCTGTTCTGCAGACAGGCTAGCTCGCTTACCTAGAAACGCAGGGATTTTTATAGAAGCTGGTCTCGACAAAAGCAAATTCTGCACTTTAAACCCTTTGTCCACAAGCAAAACATCTCCTGGTTCAATGTGTTGTAGAATGCCATATTTCTCAAGTTTATCAACATCACTAACACTTCCCTCATACAGATCTGAGACAAAACATGCAGCACCTTTAGGGGCGACTGCAATCAGTCCTTTCATTGTGGTGTGGTGCTTGTAAGAGGAATAACATTGCCTTGCTGCCCATATCCCTGGGTGTCTGACAAAAGAATTCTGTGCAGTCTACAGAGCATCTGACATTTTTAAACTGTCTAAACACTCTTGGGCAAAGATGTTTTAACTATATCTTTTGTTGGGAACATAGGGACATTCATAGACTTGAAGTGTAGGAACATAAACTGAATCCATGTGATAAAAATTTTGCTTACTAACGATTTAGATGTGTCAAACATGTAGGCAATCATTTTCAGTGAAAGTCCTCTTCGCAGTCTCAGAAGTGTAAATGAAAAGTTCCTCTTTTGGGGTAAAACGCCTAGATGGACCAGTTTTTCTTCTCAATTTGTCCCAGTCTGGTTTCTCTGGTATTTCCCTTGGTCCCAGTATTTGAAGGTTGTATTTCGCTGGACCAGAAATGTGTACAAAACGTCAAACTGCTCTGGAAATAGTCCAACTAAAAACTTTTATTCTTCCTGTCTTTCAAAACAAAGCTTGGGTCCATCCTGTTGGTAACTTCAGGTTCACTTCGATCATTTTTCACTGCAGCAGCGTTTCTCATGATCATAGTTTCGATTTTAGCTGCAAGCATGTACTGATCATAAGATGTTTGTGTAGCTTTGTGGTTTGGGCTAGCCGACTTACATTCAGCAGATGCACTCTCAGCCACGGCTTCGCCTGTGTCTTCAAATGTTATGTTGTCACTTTGTTCTGTGGATTCTGGAAATGATGAGTTTTCTTTGCGAAGCTTTTTTCTCCTACGTTCACGTTGACAATGTGCAGGTTGGTCGCCACGTTGCGCTGGAGCCTTCCTGTTACCTCCCTGTCGCTTTTGTGTTTCCTCGTCTGTAAGCGTCGCTAATATTGGTTCGTCGTTCTCAGATGTTGGGGCCTTTTCCACCAGAAAATGCGAGAGCAGATATATGTGTTCCTGGTTATTTTCTCCACATTTGGAAATCAGATCGCCCACATAAAAACTGCCAGCGCTTTGCTTTCTCAGTCTTTAACTTGGCCTGTTCTCTTCCCCACTGGGTCATGTTGTCACTGGTCTTACCAGGCTTTGGAAATGGAATAAAAAACGTCCCCTCCGGTAATCGCTCTGAATATCTGGAGTCCGATTTACATAAACCCCAACAGCAGTGCTTGGTTCCTCCAGTTTTCAGCATTGTTTCAGAGATTAATAGCAAAAATGTCGCTTTTCGTCAGTCGCCGTAGCGTAGAATAAACAGAACAACGTGCAGCGTTTGTCCGGGAAGCAATCCCATGAAGCTCTGCTGCGTGACGTCACAATCTATTTTTAGTAACCCGAGACAACGCTATTGGTGTCCGTCCAGCCATCAACAAGCCTCACCCACGGCTCACCTCCCTCAGGGGGGAACCCTCGGCCTCTGAGTGTGGCGCCCTCCTCTGGCGGCCATCGGGTGCGGATCGGTGCCACCCCACCACACACCCACCCCACCACCACGTGTCACGTGCAATGTAAATCGATTTTCTGAGTCTGTGACGAGAGGCGGGGTCACGCAGGTCAGCGGAACAAGAGAACAGCTCAGCGTGACGGAAACGGAAGTCGGCGTCTCGCGCAGACACGTGACAGCGCGCGCATGACCAATCACTGCATCCGACAAAGAGACTAAGCAGTCAACCACCCGCGACCACCGCTGTGTCGGCGACTCGCTGTCCTCCGTGCAGTGGAGGGTGGAGGTCGTCAGTCACCGCAGGGCTTTGTCGCACTCGGCGGGTGGACAGCAGTGAGCAGTGTGTAGCCGCTTCCCACACAAGGCCCGCAGACATGTCACCCGGGGTGGATGGCTGATGTCAGCGACCTACTTCTTCTTGAACAGAAAGCCACTTTCTACCCCGAATGTAGTTTAAAACAAAAATCGATTCACATTTTTTTCAGGATTTAATTTATGTATTTATTTATTTTATTTACGGGTATTTATGAGTGTAAACTCTCGCTGTACCCTTCTGAACATTTATGAACTAACAACACAACATTAAACACAACAACGGAAAGGACCAATATCAAGCCACCGGCAGCTCATTAAATGTTTGGATTGCATAGAAAAAAAAAGGTGCAACCGGCGAGTTTCCTATTTTCCAGTACACGAGAGAAAAAAAGTTCGGCGGAAGGCGGTGAGGAGGCCGCGGCTGCACAATAACGGTGGTGGCGCTGTCGTCGTCCTTCTGGAACTCGCTTCCTCTGGAAGCAACGAACGATGTGAAAACATTCCTGACAGAGGAAGCGGACACTCATGGCCAACCACTTACAAGATGTTTGCACAATCCGAAATTGTTTTGACATTTCACGGCAGTTGAGTGGAGGAAACGGTCTTGTTGCCTGAGAACGGTTACAACGGTTTTTGAGGTGATAAGAGAGAAACGTCTACAAAAGTTGCTTCAGTTTTCAAAACCTATTATTTTCAACATTTTATTTTAGGGGAAAGTAGATTAATTACTTGAGATTATTGAGTAGCGAGCCTACAGGTGAGTACACAAACACTCGATACTCACGGCACCAGATCCTGTGGACACACCACGACTCCCCCTCCACTGTCTGTAACGGTCTCTGTAGTCGCAATACAACAAGAAAGGCTTCCAGATGCAAAGAAAAAAAAAAGGATGCACAAAGCCTCCCAGTTACAACAGCCACAAAGGTCGTCTGGACAGCTGCAACCGGCAGGGGGAGATAATCTGTGATAATCACCATTCAGCCGCACAGCTCGCCCTCTGGTGGCCGAGGGCATAAAGATTGTTTGTTGTCTTTTGGCCAAACAGCTGTCTGCCCTCCGGTCTCGCTCGTCCTTCTCATGATCTGAGCGTGTTCACACCTCCTTCCTCTTCATTCATTCTCTGTGTGTGTGTGTACATTCGTTCATTCCAACGCCAAGATCTCAGGTTCTTTGGATGGAATGACAGACATGAGGTCCGTTGAAGACATCGAGGAGACCTGACACATCTGGAGTGTAAAGCCACTAACTGAATGGCAGACAGCAGACGACATAAAGACAGGGTGAGGAGGGGAGATGGCGGGTACAGTCACTTCAGTCTCGAGAGCCGCCTAACCTCTTGGCGCCAGTGATTACAGCTCACTCAGCGACCTGTTGAGAGGTCAAATGACGAGGAATGAGGTCAACAAAGCCTTCCATTAAATAATAAAAAATGAACATTTTAAAATGTTGACACAAATAACTTTTTCGCCGAAAAATATTCAAATGTTGATAAATATCACGATAAGATTAAACGCTGACTCGAGTGAAAGCTCAAAGCTGTTGGAAAGTCACCAGACTGCCTTTGGTTTGTTACGATGCCCAGTGTGGTGTGAGAGATGTGAGAGATGGAGGTGAGACAGTATGCTAATCAACCGTCGCCAAGGCAGGAGCAGGAAGTGGTCTGTACACCATCTTTAAGGCTGAAAGGGACAGACATTGTCTGGAGGCAAGTGAGACTAAAGAAAGTGAGAGGAGTTTCAACCTGCACCACCACCACCACCACAACAACAACAAAGCACCACCACCACCGCTGTCTGCATGTTTTTACTGAAAGACTGAGGGTGCGAGGGACGCTCGACCACGTGAATCCCTAAGGTCGCCAGCTCTTAGCGACTCATTAACATGGCGGTCGGTGTCAGGTTGCTAAGGACGAGCAAACATCAGAAGTGTTTCATCAGATAGAGATGTCCTTTCATCGTCGGAGCCGAGGATGATGACTGTGTTTGAGCTGAAGATTGATGAACATTTTTTTTTGTGTCCTGTCCTCTTGATGACTGACTCCTTCAGCTGTTCCTTCCACAGGCATGACACTGCCCTCCTTGTCCTCACCTGGCCACATGGACAGTTGTTGTCTGCCATGTTTGTGTTTACTTTCAGCATTATCTAAGTGATGAATTGTACCTCCATGTTTCTCCCAGCCACCCACCAGTCCCTCCTTGTCACTCACTTTCTCCACACAACTGTGTCTCCTGCTGTCTCTAGCCTCATGGCCCCCCACGTCCTCCCTGTCCCTCCCTGCAACTCGTCTTTCATCCACATGATCATCTCCATCCGCCACTGAACACAAGATGGACATCAACCGCCAGCATCTGAATGGTGAGAGATGTTTTATCATCTGTGAGATGTTTTATCAACTGTGAGATGTTTTATCATCTGTGAGATGTTTTTACCCAAATTCACCGGTGCTCATTCCAGTCAGCCTCACGTGGTCTGTCAGCTGAAAAATCGCGGTTATGAAGCGTCCGACATCAAAGACGACGGCAGCGAAGAAAAGTTGAAAACACCTGCACACCACCTTGCGAGAGTCTTAACGAACCTAATGTCAGTAATGATCGTGTCTTCCAGAAGCTTCTCTCCACTTTTTCTGTCCTGTGTGCCGAGACAAAGCCGGGGACACGTGTTTATTTGTGTTGGAGGGAAGGAGGGGAGGACGACAGTGGTGGTGACGCCGCCTTCAGTCAATCCATACAAGTTACAAGTTTCTGGTGTATTCATCCACACTCTCCTCAAAGTGAGGAAGAAATGTGCTCTTGACATTTCATAAACACAGACGAGGCTAAAGTCGTTTTATGCACAAAATGGCGGTAAATGCTGCCGCACACGTCAACGACTTTTTTTCTCAAGAGGAAGCCTTTCATCCTCGCAATTCTTCCTTCGTGCCACAAGGCGGGAATCAATAGACTGTAACCGAGTGATGCCTCCTTCCCTTGACACTCAGCCCCGGCCATTGTCCACCGCATCGCCTCTCGGCAGTCAACATTTTCAAAGAAACCTTTTCCATTATCCTAAAGGCTGTGCTAAAGGTCTATCATTTCATCACATCGCCATAACCATCGTCGTCATCATATTGTCATATTGTTCACGGTAAGCATGTCCTTTCTTTATTGTATTAGCTTGGATTTTATTTCATTTTTTTGCATGTTGATTGGTTTGCTGTCAATCTTTACTTTATCACTTATCGTCGCTTTGTCGTGGGCAGCTGCATGTGCGCTGCAGCGGAGGTCGATTTGACATTCGTTTTCTTTTAGGAGCTTCTTCTTTGGCATGTTATGCCTCCTTTTAGTCGATCATCTTGAATAATAGATGGGGGAGTGGGGAGTAGGAGACAAAGAGGAGATAACGAGGCGACAGAAAGATGGCTAATCAGCTCACGCAAACCCGAAAAAAGGTCAAGCGCAAGAGATTGGATGAGAAAACAGTGATGTGAGGATGAAAAAGGGACAAAGCGAGTAGGTAAAAATAAAATTACATTCGCACGCCAACTCACCCATTATCATCACAGAGACACGATGATATTCCTCGTCAATACAGACTGCCATGTTCCAATGTTTTATTCTCCGATGGAACAGTTCAATGACGCCTTAATGGTGTGAAGCTAGTCCCACCTTCTCGGACGGAGGGTGGGGGACTGCTGTTCCTACATCGAGCAGCAGTAAGAGGCTATACGGCAACACAGCCCTGTACAAGATGTCACTTGAGACAAGTCAACACAATGACCCCGAGCACGAGAGGGAACCAAATCCAACCCTCACAGTTTGCGGGCAGACGCCTACGGCTGCGCTGGACGATTTTTTCCAGTTGAACATACAACTACTAACAGGCGGTGCTATACATACGCTTCCAGGTTTAGCTCACCATTGTTTAGCTCGACCGAGACTAACAGACGGAGGCTTGGCAAGAGGCTAAGGTTGAGTCTACGGCAAGACAGAGCGATCCATCGGTGGCCGCCAACTCTGTCCACCGTGTTATGTGCATGACGCCAGTGATCCCAGCTAACTGAGATGGCACCTAACAGGATGTGGAATCGCGATGTCTCAGGCTCACGTCCACGAGGGATGCCACCGCCAGTACAGTAGGAAGCTCAGGAACCAACATGGCGCGATACCCGCGAGAGAGGAGATAAAATGTTATGGGCGTACATACCGCGCGACAGCCCGCTCGGGGACACGTAAGTGACACCCCACACCATCTCCCTCAAGACTCGTTAGGTGTTGGGGAGCAGACGAGTGCTCGTCAAGAAGCTGAAATGACTAGCCAGTTAGTCACCATAGGTCTGTCCACCATCCTGAAAATAATATGTCAGTGCGGCCGCACGCAGCGCTGATCTCCTTGGTAGCACCGACGTCTGGTCAGCTGCTGCGGTAATAGGGCCATCTCGTGCACAGAGTCACGTGACTGCTTGATGTGTAACCGCGCGCGACGTGTGTATGTGTCACTTGTAGCTCTCGTGTAGTAGTGTCTGTGCTGTGTTTTTTGTTTTGTGTGTGTTGGGGTGCCGTCCACAACAAGCAGGCAAGCAGCGCAAATGCGGAAGCGGCAACCCAGATGGGGCTTCTTCCAGCGCCACAATAACGAATATAAATCTCGGCATAAAGTTTCTATGGTGTGCGAGGAGAGACCGAATGAAAAAGAAACAGGTCAGGATAAAAAAAAAAGCACCAGGGAGACGAAAGCGAGAGAGAGAAAGGACAGGATGTATGAGGAAGAAGACGCACTGCTGCGAGACACGACAGTTTACAACAAGCACATTCAAACAAAGATGGCACGATGAGCGTCGTGAAGAGAGATGGCAGCTACATTGGAGGACGCCAGGAAATGATGAGAAGGAATGTGGTAGCGTAGACAATGAATGACAATTAAGGGTGGAAATAGAAGAACGAATACAGGAGACAGCACAGACACCAAACACAACTTATTCAAAACGCGCGGTCCCACATCCACAACAACAACAGAAACAAAACCAATAGGTTTTCGAAAAAAAAATCTCTTTCTGTAAGTAAATATTAATATTATTACGACAAATATTCAGTAATTATTGCGATCAACTATGCTACGTGATGAGAGAAATGTTGATGGAAAGGGAGGAACAGTCACCCAGGTACAAAGGTTGAGTCAGTGAAGCCTACTAACTAGCATCCCCCACCACTTCAAAATACTTCTTGTCATACTCATTTTTCTTTTCTTCTTTACTTTATTTATTTTTACTATAACTCTGTTTGGGTGTGTACAGGCCGGCATCTACAATCACAACATATTCTATTCCACGAACTTACGACAAGGGAACAACAGCAAAAACATAGTTGGGACGTATCCCACAACCCTGACGTACACGGTGTCGGGGTCACCCAGTCTCCAAAGCGGAGGTGGTTACTACCCTCTAAGTTGGACAACACGGTGGATACACTTCTGAACTAACGTCCGTGCCGTCATGTCTCCTCCCTTCGTCACGTGCTATGTTGCCTGCGGGACGTATGACCTCCAGTGGCAGCCTTAATCTCAGCGCCGCCCGCGCGCATGAACCGCAATCACTGGTCCCTCCATGGTTAAGATGTTCTTTGGAGGGAGAAACTAATATGTTTGATGCAGTGATCGCAGCGAGAGTTGTCAACCACCGGCGCTGAGCTCTTGAGCGCAGGTAACGACCGCGCCTGCGATCTGTACATAAGTGTTGTGACGACTCAGACGCTTCGAGTCCGTCGTTGTGTCACTCTATCTCATCACTTCATCACTTTATCATCATCATCATCTCAAGAGCAGCAGCAGCAGCCTCCCCGATTTCAAATGATGTAGCGGCGACGAGACGGTCACGCACACTGACGAGCACACCTGCATGGACAGGTGAGAGCGCGCGTCGCCGGAGGGCGCGAGACGATGCAATCAACATTACATGCAACCCACGTACTTCACGACACTCCACGCCACAACTTCCCACTACACGATTATCCTTGAATCATGATGGCCACCACTGACCTCTCGTCAGCGTCAATGCCAGCAGTGGTGGCGGCCCTTGCTGGGTCGCGACGTGGGGAAGGATCCTGCTCAGCGCACGAGTCACACCACCTCACACCTCATCCTCCCTAATGTTTATACAAGCCAATTCCACGACACTTCTTGAGGAGCAAGGAATATGTGTGATTGAACGTGATTTGTTGCTGCAGGAGGAGAGGAAATGATCGATGGTTACTGTTGATGGGGTCACGGAGATATGATGGGGTGCAATATGGAGGGCGAGTAATGGAGTTTATTTTGCGTAAGCCGTTGTGTACGCGCCTGTAAAACTCCACTTATCGAGTTATTTACATTTTATGACAATTTGCACGCGGGAAGTCGTTTTCGTGAGGCCGGCTCATCCGTGAGCGTTGGCGGGGAGGAGGAGTGCGTTCCTGACCGAGGCGCCAGCTCTGGGCGGAAGTCGCCGCACCCGAGACTTCTGTGCACAAGCATCTGAACAAGCAGCGGGGGTCGGCTGCGGCTCTGCCCACACAGAAGTTCACTCAGCCAATCGCGCCGCCCCGCAGGTGGCGGTTGTGTCACTTCGTCGCAATTAACGGGAGTCATTTTCATTTACTTACAAGCACAAGTGAACCTTCTGGTACGGCACCTCACACACGCGGAATGACATTCTCTCATAACTCAACCAGACTGGGAATTTCTCGTGCAACTGGTTAAGCGTTGTTCCGACAACAAATTATCCTTAATTAACTTTTGAACAATATATTAAAATATTTTTTTAATACAGCTTTTTAACGTCTTTCAGCCTCGCGTAAGAGGGTGGGGACAAACGGCAACTACACAGTTGACCAAGCGAGGCGGAGGCAGATGCCGCGGCCCAACGGGACATAGACCTCTGGACTCACCGATAATCTCACTAACTCTCTGCCGGACGCCGCGATTATCCTTTTGTGATTTCCGGCAAGTTTGGTAAGCAGATGAGCTTAATAAATGCGTGGCGTCTGTCCGCGACACACGGCACCGGCGGGATGGCCAGGCACGACTGGTCCAGGCACGAATGCGTGTCAGTGTACAGTCACAGTGACTCGAAATACGTCAGAGTCCTGATCACGTTGAATTGTCCGTCAGCATCAACTCATATTGGAATTATCTATGCGAGGGAGCTCTAAACGCGCATGTGGCAGACGGACCGAGGTTGCACTTGATACAACGGCTGCACGGAGTTTCGCGACCAGAACACACCACAACAGTCTATTCTTATTCCGTCGTGTGTTTGTGGTTGTAGGTTGGAGTGTGGTATTGTCACAACTGATTCTGCAGTCGCCAGGGGACAAGAGTTGCGGTGGCCCGGCTGCAAGAGGAGCGAGGTAAGAGTTACGGAGAGGTACGCCGCCCATGACTGTAACTTTGATCTCCAGCCCACCTCGCACCAAGGTGTCACGTTGATCAAAAAAAAACTACATACAATAAGTCTGCTGTAGTTGTGAATACAAAACACCAGACTGTCAGTTTTGCGATACTCACAGCAACATTTCGTGTGCCACTTGACTAACGTCTTGCTTCCACGATGGGGCTTGGCACCCCGGGTTCGCTCGTGCGAGGCCCGCTCACATTTCAACTAGCTGTGTGTCGCTCTCGGTGCGAGTCCCAGTCCGCCAGCAATTTATGGAACATGTTACTTCCCCTATGAGTGTCTCTTCTCTCTCATCTCTGGAAGCAAGAGGACAAAAATTGATTGGCACGAGATTGTTGTCGTCCTCATATCAATACGATTTACAACACCTCGACTCTCGACTTTCGCTCGGCGGAGCTGTACAGACAGGTGATGCCTCCAGTGCAGTCAATGACCTCCCCTCCCCGCGCAAAATGATTAATCATCCAACCCGCTAATCCCCGCTTGAAGTCACGCAGAAGTCACTTCCTGTTGTCATGCAAGAGCTGGGAGGTGCAAACACGGAGCGCGGGTTCGCGGGTTTGGGAATGGACCACGAGGAGGAACCTCAAGCGTTGGCTGTTGGAACTTATGTCCATACATGACTCGTTCGGCCTGTGAGTGGCTCCCTTGAGTTTCTTCCCGGCACTTGCTGTTGGTGTACTGCTGCACAGTTGCAGAGACATTATCATCGGTGGTTTAGATTGCCTGCGTGCGTTTGCGTAGTTGTTTTAGATCGAGAGCAACAAGTCCTTCGGCTGCTGCCAAGCTTCGAGGCGGGCTTTATCGACAGGGGGAACACAGGTGATGCATGACAACTATAGCATGTCTTATCTCTCTGGACACCTGGCTATGTGGGGTCACTCGGCGTGTGATGAGTCGGGTCCCAGCCAGCCGCCGGGATGCAGCGCTGCTTTCCGTGGGTACAGCTCGGTTGACGGGGTGCGTTGATGAAGAGGTCGCTAGACCAGATCAGTTCCTCGCTTACCCGGATACCTGAGACCCCAGACTCCCCTTATCTGTGGATCCGATATGCTCCACTTCTCATCGCCCCTCCCGTTACTCTCTCACCAGAGTGCAAAGACGAGTAGATTGATGTAACGGGAAAGCAAGAGGGACAAGGTCAGCGGTTGCAGTGACACGCCAGTTCTGCAAACCTTTCGCGGCTCGATTACAGTCGTGGCCGAGTTGTTGACTAACAGCCAGTTAGCGCATGCGGTGAGCAAGAGTGCAGGTCAGTATCTGCGACTCCGTCACGAAGCTCTCGTGGCGTGAGAAACACGATGGCGAGCGCGGCTTCATGGCGGTATAATGGTGACATTACCCTGATCGTCTGATCCTTGACTGACGTGGTTTGATTACCAATGCCGCCCTTCTCACCTTCTCATCCTGACAGACGCTGAGCCGGCTTTGTGTGAAGACAAGAAATCACAGAAACGAGTGTACACGAGAGTTTATTGTGAAGTCTTTGCAAGGTCTGCACCCATAACCGGACCGATGAGGAAATGTGACTTCATGACAAAGACTTGCGAAATTGATGTGTGGCGGGTAGATGCCGGGTACATTGCCTCTCCGTCAGTAGTTTTTCATTTCCTATAAAAGGCACAAGCAATGATAAAATTGTCAACGAAACACGATCCAGTGGGGTACGGGAACACAGACAGAAAAAACTCACCAACTGCCAAGATGCGCAAATGTGAGTTAAAAGGTCACAAATGAAGTTACTGTGCACACTAGTTTATGTACTCTGAAAAAAGGACAAATGTCAGTTCGGTATGACCACCGCCGCCTCTGTTGTCGGAGTACAGGCGTGCATGCAGTACCCGGGTACAACACCGCGAGCACTAAGCTCACTGATGTAATACACTTCTAACAGGTGAATTGAGCGAGGCATAAGGTGAGAGGAGATTTACAGTAAAAGACAGACAAGTCGGACAGTCCAGCATACACACGCTGATTACTAATACAAAACATGAGAAAGATAGGTGAGATATAAAAGAGCGAGTGGCGAAGAAGGAGAATAAGAAAAAAGACAGAAATATTAGAAGACCAGCAGACAGCAAGTATAGACAGCAGCAGACAGACGCTCACACACCAGGCCAATGTGGCAGAAAAGCACGATACGGAGACGATTCACAGAGGAGGAGAAAAAAAATTAGTTAGGAGAGTAGAAGACTTACAGAAAAGTAAACTTCATTTGTCAATTTTCACCATTTTATTTTTTTTTTATTATTATTTTTTTTTTGTCCTTATGATGTTCCTTGATCTCTTTAAGTGTACATCATCAATATTATTGCAACATTGCGAGTATATAGAACGAACACACAATTAAGTCCAACGGTTCTAACATCTCATGGCACACCCCGACGTGTCGGATGATCAGTCAGGTTAGTTAACGAGTTGGCGGACACGCTGTCAACACAATCTTGTATTCATGTTTTGGAAGGCCGACGTCAGATGGAAATTTGTCGCGGAGACCTTCTAAAATTTTGTTCCCTTCATTTTATTTTTGTTTAATATTAAATGGTATTTTTTCAGCAATTTCGTTACTGTGGAGACAGCCAGCGACACAAAAGTCCAGACCTGAGTAGCAGCGCGCAAGGTGTGATACAACCTCTTGAAGCTAAACAAAAGCAGTAAGCTGATCAAAGCCAGAGTTTCACGTCTGAATAAACTGATGAGTTACACCATTGGCACGAGGCTAAACGAAGCTGTACTAACTAATGAGCTGAGGTTCACACAAAACAAGCATCAACAGTGCAGACCAGCTCAGTCGTGAACTCAACCTCTAAGTCTTGAGCTCATTAAATCAGAACCCAACCACCCGGCTGTCAAGAGATGGGAGACACGTCGGAGGTTCGGGTGGACTGGACCCACTGAAGTGTTTGCATGCAGTGACCAGTCGTTCAGACACCCGGTACAATGGAGGGCTTCACGGGTCTGCAAAGAGACCGTTTCACAGGAAACGAGTTGACGGAGTGTGTATTCATGCATGATATGTGTCAGGCGCTGATTGGTGAGATTTATCTTACAGCGGACAACACTTTTCTTCTGGAAACGTTACATGGCGCTGCATACAGTTGTTGTATGTACGTTACTTGCAGTGCATCGCTGTACATGTACTCGTGTACAGCGGTTACTTGCCGCTGCATAAGCTGGTAGTACCTGTAACAGGGGCTGCTTACAGTGTATACTTGTACGGGAGCTGATAAACTTTTTGGGCCACAGAGGCCCATTACCCGCGTTGGGTAAAGTCCCCCTCAACCGTCACCGCATCACATTCCGCTTCAAGTGTATCCACACATCCTACACGCCTTTCACTTTTACTGACACTTTTACATGATTCACATCAGTACTCTCATTACTGTCATTCCAGGGGTCTGACGGCAGCTACTCTGCGATAAAGGGCGCCACTGTTCAGCAGTGAGCAGTTTTACCTGCACCACACTTGGCAGCGGTGGGGAGTTTTTGTTGCGTAAGTGACGTAACAGTTGCGGCAACATCCATCCATTGCCGAGTAGTTGCCAAGAACTGTTCAAATCTTTTTTCGCATTTCTAAAAAAAGGCAGTTTTGTGCGCGACGCTGATTTAATTAGCAAAAGAGGTGTCGGGATGGGGCGCAGTTGATTGGAGAAGTGTAAGACGGTGTGACGGAGCTGTCATGTGACGCGGGGAGAGGAGATTGCCGTGAAAGTCTGATGTCCGGATAATGAGTTTCTCGGAAATTGAGTTTCATAAGTGTTCTGTAGATGTGTTCGCTTTACATGTCAAAAGCTTTGCTTCAACGTTTCACGCAGAATGTTCCAATTACTAAGACTCCTTGCTCGTCTTTGCATAATATATTTATATCTACGTATGATTGACTGCTGCCATAAATAAATGGCCCGACCTGTCATGACCCTCTTACCCTTGTTTTGCAACTAAACACACCTTAACAATATGTGATACAACAATGATGTGTGAATGGACAAAATGCTAATACTGGTGATGTGATGTGTGTGTGTGCGAGTACGTGCAGCCGCTGGTGTACAGACTTCGTATGTTTGTAATCACTCGGTGATGGAGGAAGCAATAACATATCCTTTTATTCGCTTAATTATTAAATACAATCATTCAGGGACGGACTACGTATGCAGAAAACAATCATGATATTTTACACACTTCGCCTCTGTCTTGAACCTTCTAACCCCCTCGTGGTGCCGAGCTCTGAGGATTTGTTACAAAACAGCGACTGTCAAGTCGCCGTGTGAAGTGAACAGATCGATCGGGGAGACGATTTCGCCACATGGCAGAGAAATAACGGAAGTAGCGCTACTACGTCAGGAACTCATTCATAGCGAGCATTGTGGACGGGCGGACGAACAGCGCACCGTCACGAGCTGTCGAACCTTCAGAAGTTCGCGGCGAAGCAGCCTGTCGCAGCGTTATACTGGCGGTACTGATGTCAGCTCAAGACAGTCCGGCTCATTAGCCTCGCGCACGGCCCCCCATTCATCTCTCACCTTGCATACATGGAGGCGCGTCGCTGGCTGCAGTACGCGCGGTTGAGTCTTGCCATGACGAAGCGACGAGAAGAGGAGGAGAGGAGTGTAGGAGGAGGCGAGTATATTCCACCTCGGCACGTCATTTGTAAGTTATTGTGGGAGCGTGTGTGGCTGTGTGGGTCTGTGGGCGCACGGGGAGGATTAATCACTTGAAGAGTTGTCAGTCACACGATCGTGTGTCTGTCCGTTATTGTCAAAGTCTGTGAAGTTGTTGTTCGCTTGATGATCGCCGTACGACGTGAAGTGAAATTCCTAGAAAGAATGCGCTCTGAAGTTGTCTCATTGCAATCAGCATCTCACCAACGACCGGTCGATATCGCCAAACATGACTCAATCAACGTTGCTAATCTATTGCTGTCCAAGTCCGGTGTGGAAGGTGTCCCGCGAATTGATGAAGCGAGTGATGTGAGGAGTGAAAGTTATTACGCCACATCGTGTGGATGACGGTGTGAGTCGAGGGATGGCACGCTGTGGACTTGCTGGCGCTGGGTGTGGCGGGAGACGTGCACAGTGAACACCGCGCACTACGTTAGCCACACTGCAGGCGGCTTTCAGCAGATTCTCCATGCCCCGTCCTGCCCTCAGTCCAGCCCTTCTCCTCCGCCTTGACGCTGCGTGCAAACTTCGCGCTGCCTCCACATCGCCGCTGTTGCAAGTCGCTTGGCAAGTTGAAGGCGTGGTGTTCTTAATTTGCCGTAGTCCTGTGGTGGGGAGGGCAGAGCTGGGGGAGCGGTCCCGCGCCGCGCGCCCTAATCAGAAGCTTCAATGAGCGGACGACTTTTCATTCTGCAGGAGAGGAGTAGAGCAGAGGGAGTGGGGGGGGGAGCTGTGCAACCATTTTCGCCGTATCCGGGTTTTCCTCTAATCTCTGTATTCACAAGAGTACTTTTCTCTGTCACGTGACCGCGAGTTACAGCCCTCGCGCGTGTCTGCTCGCCAAGTTCAGGACGTAAACCGAGCCGAAGTGATACGGTTTTATTATATTCGATAAATAACAGTTGAATGCTCCTTTAAATCGCGAAAAGATGCATATGCATGTTATTCCTCCTTCATACAAATGTACCGTGATCAGACTTCGCTATGTTAAGTCGTTGAATGAACCATGTCACGTAGTGCTCACAACGTTCTGTGTTTGTCTTAAACAGTGCGGGTGCAGTGCAAGTGTGGATGGAACAATACTTATCTACTGAGCGTGATGTACTAGCGTGTTTCACTGCCGCCTGACCCCATTGTGATCGCACGCTAACTCGGTGCTCGACTGGTCAGCGAGATTAGCGAGACTGTGTCGGACCGACGGACTACTTCATGTGTTACAGGTTTCATTCCACTTCTTATTATAATTGACCCGGTCATCATGTTGTCATTATTAGATCGGAGTCTCAGTGAGTCTTAGATATCGGATCCGATCAGACGTCAACCAGGCCTGAGCGTTACTGAGCGTACTGAGCTGTAAGATGTCAAGGCAGTCAAACATCAACAAATGTTTGTCACACCAGCAGCAAGCAAACGCAAACACGCTCGTAACCACATTCCAATCGACCAGCAAAACTATTCAGCCAATCGTTGCTTCTAGTCTCCCTCGCCCCATGCTCTTCCTTCTGTCCCGCATCGACTTTGTATTCAAGTATCGCTATGATGCCAGTGCGGTGTTGTTTTGTGTTGTTGTTGTGTGTTTATGTTTTTTAGGGAAACATTGCCATCAAGATGCAGTCAAGATGTTCCAGTAGTGTCATCCGTGAACTCCTAACGAACTCGTTAAGGGTTCGATGCCATTTGCACATCTGCTCTCGCGGGCTCGCCACGAGTTGTGTAGTTGTTTGTGTTGCTTGTAGTTGTTGTTTCATATTTGATGAACCCCGCAGGCGTCTCGCTCTTTGCCAGGCTGCTAACCTGTGTACCTGTCGCTTTGTTCATGCATTAGAACGCCGTACGTCAACCAAACTGCAAAGAGTTGGGTGTGAGACTGTTATCAAGACTGAAATCACAACACTATCGACAACCATGGTCGTATGCTGCTGTTGAGGATATCTTTTCGCGGACTCACAGGCACGTCGCCGTACGAGGTCCTGCTTCAAAGAGTGACCGGTCGCTATTATAGCCTTGCTGCTAACGTCAGCAGGAAATCT